>NW_023479451.1:0-2375 GCF_013731165.1 Rhagoletis pomonella | reverse complement strand
TCATCGCGAAAATTCCCCAAAAAGGCAAAAGAAAAATACCGATTTCCTGAAGGAAGAATTCTTAAAAGTTGCCGAATAATTCCGAAAAACTTCTAAAGGATTCTGAAAAAATCCTGAAAAATTTCTGAAAGATTCCGATAAACTCCGAAGAATTCCGAAAAATTTCCAAAAGATTCCGCACAATTTGCGAATGATTCCGAAAAACTCTAGGATTCCCAAAAAATACCAAAGGATTCCGAAAAATGTACGTAAGGTTTCGAAAATTTCAGAAAGATTCCAAAAATATCTTGAAAGATTCCAAATAAGTCCCGATTGAACACAAGAAAGGTCCATGTTTTCAAAAAAAAAAAAATCCAGAATATTTACGAAAATTTTCAGAATGTTGCCAAAAAATTCTAAAGATTCCCAGAGGTTCCAAAGATTCCCAAAAATTCAAAAAGGACTCGGAAAAGTTAAAAAAAGGTTCCGATAAATTTCAGAAGGATCTCGAAACATTTCCGAAAGAATCCCGAAGAATTCCTAAAAAAAATTCTCTAAAAATTTCGAAATAATACCAAAGTTTCAAAAAAAATCCTTCCCCGAGATATTCCCAAAAAACTTTCGACTTGTCCTAGAAAATCCCTAGATATTCAGGAAAAAACTCTGAGTACAAATATATCCCTAACCAATCTAATATAATCCCTAATGCTCCAAAGCTCAGAAAAAGACAAAATCACTAAACTACAGTTAATTTGATACCAGAATTGTACACAGTTCTTAATTTAGTCTACACAGGGTGTATTATTGTTTTTAATTTCTCATTTCCGAAAAATTATTGAAAGTTTCAGAAATCCTATAAACTCCGAAAAGTTCCGAAAAAAATTTTAAAATTCGCGACAAAATTTGTAAAAATTCTGAAAACCCTAACGTTTAGGAATGTTTCGGAAAACCCGCGAGGTTCGGAACATTCTCAATATTTTGAATAATTCGAAAGTTTCGGAGTAATCTCAGAGTTTCATAGTAATCCCGAACGTTTCGTAACAATCTCGAAAGTTTGGGAGCAATTTAGAAAGCTTTGGAGTAATCTGGCAAACTTCGGAGTAATCTCGAAAGTTTTGAAGTGATCTCAAAAGCTTCGGAATAATTCCAAAGTTTCGGAGTAATGTCAAAGCTTCGTAGTAATCTCGAACGAGTAATCCCGAAAGTTTCGAGGCAATTGGCAAAGTTCTGAAGTAATCTCGGGAGTTTCGGAGTAATCTCAAAGTTTCGTAGTAATCTCGAACGAGTAATCACGAAAGTTTCGAGGCAGTTGAGAAAGCTCTGCAGTAATCTGGGAAGTTTCGGAGTAATCTCAAAATTTCGGGGCAATCTTGAAATTTTCGGACTGATCGCAAAAGCTTAGTAATAGGCATACATACTCTGTTTCGGAATAATCTCGAAATTTTCGGAATATAGAATGTTCCGAAAAAATGTCAAAGGATTCTGAAGGAAATCCCGAGTTTCCTCCGAAAAATCGCAAAAAAACTAATGGTACGTATAAATATTATGTATGACGATAGGTTATTTTCACACATATCAGCCTGCCCTCGTATTTGGCTGCAAGGTCGATCGGCTTGAAATATGATACGTTTTCGTGTTGCAATTTATATATATAAGCACGAGGATTTTTTTTTTTCGAAAATGCCAAAAATAAATACGCAATTTTATTGAAATTTTTTCTGCCTTCTTTAAATCGAAAAATGAAGCGAAACAAAAGGGTCTGGAAATGGCATCAAGCGTTATATTAAACAAGGAATTTATTTTGCCAATAAGTATTTTCACATACGAATTAATTGTCCTAATTGAGGAAAAATAGAAAATTCGAGGTCTCTCAATAAAAATAAGTCAAGTTTGAAGTTTAGTCCTATGATCGCTTATTAGTTATTAACTCTATATTGCCACTCTTCGCGTGATCGCACTATTCAAATATGTAATTACAAATTCTATTTTAACTTAAGTATTCAAATCTGATTGATTGGCCTGTTGACGAATATGTAAATAACTTTCAAAATATTGTTGACATGCTTGCTTAGTAAATTGTTGGCCACATTACTTTGAGTGCAATGCATTGGTAATGGCCAACCTACGCACACGAGACAATTAATAGCCAGACGATAAGCGAAATGTCCGACGATCACTTCCGATCATGAATGAAAACCTACAGTTTTTTTTATGAATATATTGGTTTTTTTTTGGAGACTGAAAAAGAAATGCAATACGTTTTCAATTTTATTTTGCCACGCATTCGTTGATAAGATAAAGTCACTGCAACACAGTCAATATGAATATTCAATTAGCATACGATCAGGTGGGCAGATAAGCGTGTTAGGTGGGTCAACATAAAATGCTATTATATT
>NW_023479450.1:0-2375 GCF_013731165.1 Rhagoletis pomonella | reverse complement strand
GAAATGGCCAAATGAATATCAGAAAAACTCAAATGCATTTCAGAAAAAGCCAAATGAAATTCAGAAAAACACAATTGTATTTCAGAAAAGTTCAAATTAATTTCAGAAAAACGCAAATGTATTTCAGAAAAGGGCAAATGTATTTCAGAAAAGCACAAATGTATTTCAGAAAAATATTTTTAGAATACAGTTATGCTTTTCTGAAATACATTTGTGCTTTTCTGAAATACATTTATTTGCCCTTTTCTGAAAATCATTTGATTTTTTCTGAAATACAATTGTGTTTTTCTAAATTTCATTTGGCTTTTTCTGATATACATTTGGCCTCTTCTGAAATACAATTGAGCTTTTCTGGAATACGTTTGCCCTTTTCTGAAATAAATGTGAGGTTTTCTGAAATACATTTGAGTTTTTCTGATATTCATTTGGCCTTTTCTGAAATACATTTGTGTTTTTCTTAAATACTGTTGGAAAAGCTGTAGTATTCTGGTACCTGAGTATGCTTGAGTGGCATCAAGCATAAATAGCTTTCGGGCTAATGCTAGTGTCACATTCGTCCCGATAAAACTTTAGCAAGACTCAGGAAGCGCTGTACATTTGTCAAACTTCAGTCGGGTGCGTAGGCTCAGTTGAAGCGATCCTGACTAATACCGATCTGGCTCGGATATATAACCATGGGATCAAATGGGTAACTACGCATATGAATAGAGATAATGGCCCTGAGGTGGGGATCCATTAGAACAAATATGGAAACAAAAAACAACCAAACCAACAACAAAAACGCTACACCAGCAAATACCGATACAGGAGCTCAAAGTTAGCTCATTCGTCTGCGGCAACGCCAAAATCCAGCACTATCCGGGTAAACAGACTGCAAAATGATAACGACGTGAGTTCTCCCACAACCAAGTTAGATGACATGGCAGACACAGCTCCAGAGGGTACATTCCATAGACTAGTTATTCAAATTAGATCCCTTATCACGATGCTTAGAAGAAAAAGGTTTAATATCCAACAGCCAATGCGAGTGTTAAAATCCTTACATAAAAAAGCTACTAAGGAAAATGCAAATGTAATGCAGGTGCAGCAGTGTACGTAGATAATAGCACACAAACGTCGACCCTGATCGTGCTCGTAGGAAAGCGACAGAGGGAGCTGTGGGATCTGCCGCTAATAAACGTAATAAAAATGGTGAAGAGAACAAACAGTGACGCCCACAAGCGAAAGAAAAGGAGCCTTTTGGAACTTCCACCAACTCACTGGAATAAGTTAATAGTAAAAAAATATTTATAAAGCAAAGTTTCTAAATGTGAACGAAATCGGACCATAAATACTGGTTTACCAAATATCTCAACTCCTGCGCCACCTATCGGCAAATTTTTTAGTTGAGTTATTATCTTTCCACCGCCACCTGCGCTATCTTCCGTATTGCATTATCATCGGGTTCTATCTAGGTGTCTAGGTCAATGCCCACCAAACTCTTTCCTATATATATACTATATTCGGCTTTTCACATGTACGAAATCGGCTTCTTACACGTATACAATCCGAACCTCAACAGGGAGAGTAGAAGAGCAACAAATTTTATTTAGTTGCATGCAAACATTAGACGAAGCGGTTGATGTCGCATTATTGTTGAATAAAGCAGGTACACTAAGTAAATTATGTAATTAGTAGTATCAGTAGTAGTTATTTCATTTATTTTCTTCAGGTCCTGGATTACAGAAGCTTTGAGAAATTCAATCAAAATTTAAAATCAAAATAAAATAAATAAATGATTATAGATAATAACAACAAGTGTTGTTAAAAAAAAATATATTGTTTAGGTCTAATTGCTATGCAGATACACAACATTTATTGTTATTGTCTATAACACAGGCCGACATTTTTCAAACCCTGGGATCAGCTTACACTTTTCCAAAGGTTTTTGATGCGCTGAATCTGAATCCAGAATCAGGTTTGCTCGGTTGCCACAGGCTTTCGAGATATTTGAGAATAAACATGCGAAAACCCCGACTTTTTGCTATATTCGTCACGTATTTTCATCAAGAATAGTTCGCTTTTTAAGAAAGTTTAATAAATCATTTGAAAGTAAAATATTACCCCTTGATAATGCTGTTTAACTCAACGAGATATCTTGTTTTAAACCCGAGATATTGTCCATTGAAGTTTATGAGTTTTGCGACATTACTTCTTTGCACAAGTGCTCGAAAGATACAACACGAAAAGAAGCATATTTGTGGTATACGTTTAGGCGTCTTTATTTACATAATGAATGCATGTGTATATTATTATGTACATATATCATATATCATATATATATCATGTACTTCACACATATGTATAATATCAAAGGAATTCCTAGAGAATTTCTC
>NW_023479449.1:0-2375 GCF_013731165.1 Rhagoletis pomonella | reverse complement strand
ATAGGGTTGCGACAGTTCAACAAGTTTTGGCTATTTTTGTTTTGATATTTTAAGATTTGTAAATTTTTTACAAAAATATAGCTCATTGTCTAAAAGACCACATAAATCCGAGTTTCAAACTTTGTGAAAAAATTTAAAAAATTGTGCAAGGTTTCACATAAATTATAAACTTTTCAATTAGAATCTCCAGAAAAACTATTAAATTTTAGTAAATGTAATTAAATGCAAATTTTAAGTTGCTAAAAAACTGCCTTGAGTTTTGCATTTTTTTTTCTTGACACTGTTAGGCAGTTCCTTCCTTATAAAGATATTTTTCGAGCCTATTTTGAGATATTTCTCCAACGTTGCGGAGTACTGCCAACTTTCCTTTTTATCATATCACGATTTAGCGAACAAAGGTGGTTCGTTCCACAACCTGCTATTTGGGTTTTGCCCATTCTCAAGTAAATGTAAACAACGCCTCAGAAACTTCAAATGCACTGAAATTCACTACTTTCACAAATCTCCGATTTTTAACATTTTCTTTATTAATACTTTTCATAAATCATATATTTTGCATTCTAAGGCAATTGAAACACGTTTCCTGTCGAAAAATTGAATATTAAGAAAATTTACTCTTTGACAGTTTATTTTTATTTTATCCTCCCATTCGGCTTTGTTTACGTTTAAATCTGTTAAAATGTTTAAATCCCATCGTCGCCGGGAGTGCGAAATCTGTAAAATTTGTGCTCCCAAAAATTTAAAAAAAAAAATTACAAAAATTATGTCGAGCAAAAATTAAACTACTCCAAAATGCGAATATGTGGTAGACTTCAGACCTTGTGTGGTAGGAGTCGTAGATGCTCAAAAAAGCAGTAGTTCTACCACAATGTGGTAGAAGTCCGATCACTTATGCTCATACATACATATACAAGTAGTTGCGTATGTAACGTATACGCCCCGTAGCACCATACATAGCCATCTAACATGTCACGCCTTGACTTAAAAACAATATTGTTTCAAAAAGTAATTAAATATTGGCGTTTAAGAATTTTTCACAGTGTTCCTTATGCACATATATATATTATTTTCTTCATATATAATTAATTTCGATTACACAAATAAAAATTTTAAAAATGGAATTTTAGTTTCTCACATCAGAGCCATCTTTTACCCAATGTAATTTTTCTTCTTTTAGCGAGACATTAGTTTTATTACACGAGATTCATTTGTTATAAAAAAAAACAATTATGATTTTTTCGAGTGACATTAAAAAATTAGTAATTTCCGTACTTTTTCGCTTAGATAAACGTTTTAAGGTTAAAATTGTTCAAATACTTGGTTTAGTTTTTAATGTATGTACTTACTTCTATAACTCCATTGATTGAAATAAATGCAAGAAGGATGCTTTAGCGCTCTTTTCTGCCGAAAAAAGTGAGTGACACTAACAAAAACCGTAAAATTTTCACATATGTACATAAGCACATTTTTGGTTTTGTGCATTTGTATGAAGGCTAAAAGTTCTAAATTTTCATAAGTATAAGTAATAAGTGAGTATTAGAAACTTGCATTGAAAAAATTACTAGATCGAAAAAAATTTGTATGGAGGCTAAAAGTTCTAAATTTTTTTAAGTATAAGTAATAAGTGATTATAGGAAACTTAATGGAATATACTTGCGTTGAAAAAATTACTGAATTGAAAAAAAACCTAATTACCAAACACGTTCTAAAAGGAAAACAATTTCCAGTTTTGGTAAAAAATTACCAAAGCGGCAACGCTGAATTAACATATTAATCCCAGCAATTTTATTAAGATTAAAATCTTCTAACATGCAAAAATATTTATCGACATTGTTTTCATTAAAGTTCATAATGTTATTAACATGCGCTTTATAATAATGCTTCCGAGCTCCTGGGTGGTGCAGAATACACAAATGAACCCTTTCTCATCTTCATCTTTGCCTTATTTTCTAATAGCATTTCTGAGCCTTTAAAATTTTGTTTTTTTTTCATAAAATTTTCCAAACCATTAAATAATGGGTGTGTTCCACAAGCTACTCGAAGTCATTTCGAGTTACACATACGCGTTCCACAAGTAAGTTTTAGTGTTTATTTGATATACGCTGACAGTTTGAAGTTTGCTTGAGTTTTTCTACAAGTCGCTTGTGGAACAAATCTAATATTGAATACTGTTTCCTCAAGCCGTACATATATATTTAGCGAGTAACTTCATAATTGGAATATCCCTTAAGATATTTTTCATACAGAGTAAATATTTTACTTATGTGCGGATTTTTAAGCGCCAGAATTTATTTTTAATAGCTTAACATATGTATGTAGGTACATTTAAAGCAATGCAGAATCAAGCCGCTGCCTACTGGGAATTGGTAACGAAT
>NW_023479448.1:0-2375 GCF_013731165.1 Rhagoletis pomonella | reverse complement strand
ACGTGGGGACTTATGATTCAATGAAATACATCATAATCAATCTAAAATTTAATTTTGGATTTTTAGTTAGTTGCAGCTTTATGTATTTCAGCGACGATATGAGTTACGCCCTTTCCATACTATACTAATGATATATTACATGCCAAGTCCCAGTCCTCAGTAGATATTAAATTCGCCTTGAATTAATTCTTATTTGATTTGTGAACTTGGCTGTCAACTTATTCACATATCATTTTATCTTTATTTCGATGGAAGCTAATTTTGATAGTTATCAAAAAATTAAAATGAATGTTATTGTTTTCGAGCTGAAAAACTAATAAAAGGAAACACGAAACTTAATAATACGTTTTATGAGAAAACAAATAATTACACTTATCTAAGTAAAAGTAGAAAAAAACTACCGATGCATCCAGTTTTTCAACAGACCTTTGACAAATAATATTCGACAGTTACATAAACCTAATTAAAGGTTACCTTTTAACGCGAAAATAGTCGGTTCTCTTTATAGCCAGACGTTGAACATTTCCGCTACCTATTGAAGGATCTTACTTTTTGACTATAAATTACAAACGAAGGGGGGCGTATGGGGACAGTCTTAACGTAGCATCTCCACAGTTAAACAATTTTAGCAACAATTTGTCATTTTGTTGTCCAGATATACGTTTTATCAGTGCACTTGCATAATATTCGGATTCGCAAAAGCTCCGCATTGATTTTTGCGAATGCGAATGTTAAAATTAATGCGGAAGCTCCGCGGTTGCGAATGCGAATATTCGCAACAACCCCGGTACATATGTACTTACCCTGCTGTGAAAGTCCACACTAGTCAGGAAAAATACTAGTTTACAACTAGAGTTTCCTGACAGAAACCGAACTAGTTCGAAAATTACCAAACTTACCAAGTACGAAACGATTTATTCATGCCCTGTTTTATTTGATTTCGGCAGTTTAATACAAAAAAGTACACAAAATATTATAACTTTTATTTGGGTATATTGTAAACCATTAAATCGAGTACGTATTCAATTATACCAAACCTGTTAAATAATGATTAATATTCATAATGATTATTAATTAAAGCATGTTTTTTTTCGGCCGCTGTGGTGCAGTGCGCGCTTCCACTCCGCAACGCCTGGGTTCAAATCCTGGTCAAAGCAACATCGCAAAAAATATAGAAAAAAGGTTTTTTTCTTAACAGCGGTCGTCCCTCGGCAGGCAATGGCAAACCTCCGAGTGTATTTCTGTCATGACAAACAGCTTCTCATAAAAAAACCATCGCCGTTCGGAGTCGGCGTAAAACACTGGGTCCCTCCGCTCTGTGTGACAATATCAAGGTGCACGCCACAAATCGGAGGAGAAGCTCGGCCAAACATTAACATATGTGTAAGCGCCAATCTATTATTATTATTATGTTTTTTTGAATAACCGTTTAATGATTAAATACCGATATTACCACCTGATTAACAATTAATTACTTAAAATGTTAATTAATTCATTAATTTTAATTACGTCATTAGTTTGTTATTTTCGATCATTTTCGAATATGTTTTACCTTTTTTAATTACACGATAAATATAATTATTTGATTAATTTCTATTATCAATCAACAAGCCAAACTATAGACAACAATTAAGAATATTTATTTATTTTATTCTTAACCAAATCTCAAATTTTAAACATTAATTATTGCTTTTATAAACTTTTAAAAAGAATAGACTGGAATCTCCAAAGGTAATGAATTTCATTTATTTTAATGAATAATTTTATTTTTATTTTAGTTCACTCAAAAATGAGCTAAAGTATTCATTTTATTTGCAACTAAAATGTTTTCTTTGGCATCTTAAATATTATTAAAAAGATAAAAATATAGTATTTATTGTATCTGAAACTTTTTACTTTTAATAACATTTAATGACAAATTTATTTTAATTTATGTTCGAAAGTCTGGAATATTTACGTATTTAATTTTGCTTTTAATTAATACTCAAAAAATTTAACTTTAATTATCGACAAATCTAAGGCTGCTAATAAAAATGTGTAATATATTAAAGTGTACTTAATCAAAGGTTTTTTATTGTATATTCATGAATTCAGTTCATTTCTTGACTCCCAAAGTAGTGGTTTTGGTCCATAATTGGACTAGTATTTTTCTGTCTATTTTGAACTAGTATGAGACTTGTATATTTCTGTCCGAAATCTGACAATTGCCATCTCGTAGGACATCCCTATGTTAAAAATACCAGTTGATTGCATGGAAAAAAGATAGTTGGCTGACTAGTTGGGCATGCGGTTCATACTAGTTGTGAGGTAGTTTGCAACTAGTTCATTTTACTACAGAGTATGTATATGACTGGGAAGTTGGCATACGGTATGAC
>NW_023479447.1:0-2375 GCF_013731165.1 Rhagoletis pomonella | reverse complement strand
ATTTTTTTTTTTTTTTTTTTTTAAATTTGTTTTTATTTATTGAATCTGCCCTGCCTAAGAGCCTAACAATAAGTTTTCGAATCTTAATCGATTCACTTAATTTACATCCCCTAGTTGGGATGAGTATTTTCTTAACTGGCCCTAAGAAAAGATTACGACTGGGCTGGTAAGTCATTCCTACGTAGTCTTGAGGTCCTGTTGACACGCAATAAAGATCTTGCTAAATGATTTGGGTGCGCTAAAAGCTTCGATACATATTTCGTCTTCCGTTATTCTATTTCGGTTCGTACTTCTGGTATTCTCAAGTCGCGGTGAATGTTCTCATTTCGCATATGCCAAGGTGCTCCGGTGATTGTTCGAAGGATTTTAGATTGCGCACGACGAAGGATTTCGATGTTGCTGCTGCTCGCGTTTCCCCATAACTCACATCCATAGGTCCATATCGGTTTTAAAACTGTATTGTAAATAAGCACTTTATACTCCAGACTCAGGGGTGAGCGAGAGTTAATAAGCCAGTGGAGAGAATTAGCCTTCAGCTTGAGATGAGTCCTTTTAGCCACTATGTGGGTTCGCCAAGTAAGTCGCCTGTCCAGGTGGACCCCTAGGTAAGTGACATCATTGCTTTGTGGTATTTGTACGTTGTTTAAAGTCAAGGGCGAACAGTTACTCTTATTCAGTGTAAATGTAACTTGCTTACATTTTTGCTCGTTAACCTTTATTCGCCAGTTTGCGAGCCAATTGGCAACAGCTTCCATATGATTGCCTAGCAGCACAGTTGCTTGTAGAGGATACTTGGGGCGACTGATTATGGCAGTGTCATCGGCAAAAGTGGACATTATCAGGCGGTCGTTTGTAGGAATATCCGCGGTGTATAAGACATACAACATCGGGCCAAGGATACTGCCTTGTGGCACTCCAGCTTCGATTGCATGGGCTTCATTATGAAATGATTAAAAATGTCTTCTAATCGCATACATATTCCCTTTAACAACGTACCTTTTAATTCCTTGGAAAAAATTAAGTTTTTTTCATTAAAAAGTCGTTGTATTTCTTCTTCATCAGAATGTTTCCTTATGAAAAGAATCAAAATGTCTTCGAATTGCATATTCTTTATTTTTTAAATGACTTATAACCAGGGAACGGATATTATGGAAATTGCCTTTTTTTTTGCTAAAGAGATAGAGTATATTCGATTAAGAATGTCCACGACTTAACTTTCCCTGATTCCATATATACACATTTGATGTTGGCTTTTTTTGCCTTTTTTAAGATATTTGCCTTTTTTTGCCTTTTTTAAGATATTTGCCTTTTTTACCTTTTCTATCTTTAAAAAAGCGATTATGGCATTTACAATTTTTTTTAAGATTAAAAAATATAAACGTGCTCATGCGGCTTATAGGGACCTCTTGTCAAATTGGTGTTGGAAAAATTCAAAGCCGTTTTCTCAGCTAACGTAGGCTTGGAGACAATAAGGGGTGTGGATAAAATTGTAAAGGGCGAGGAAAACGCCCTTATTCCTGATAATATGAACGTTTCAGACGTTCTATATTTAAATTGGGCTCCACTTGTATCAACTTACGTCGAGCGCACATTTAGTACATTCAAGGCTTTTCTTCGCGAAAATCTAATGAAAATGTTGCCGGAAAACTTCAAAATGCATCTTGTGGTTCAATGTTACTGCAACTATACAGATTAAAGTTTTATGAGTTAGAAACTCGAAAGGATAAAATAGTCAAAGATTCAAAGTAAAAATTTTTCATATAATGAAACTAGTTCATAGTTTTTCTCTTTTTACTTGTAATATAAATATTTCTAAAATAAATGTATTTTTTGATTGCTCTTCGTATTTTCTGTATTTTTTAGTGCCTTATTTTGCTTTTTTTTGCAATACCTTGTAGAGCTCTATATACCTGGGTATCGAGCAATGCGAGTAGCTCGATACTCGCTCGAAACTCGTTCATTGCTCAACTGCTCAAATGTTTGTTCAAAATTTTCGAGTTTTTGAACAATTTTATAAACAAAAGAAAATTTGTAAATTGTATTTGTCAGCAGATGCTTTCTAATTCATGTTAAATAAATTATATTATTAAATACCAATGTAACAATCTTTGCATTATATATTAATAATTTGAAAAATTTAAACAGTTGCTACCAAAAATGTCAATATAATAAAAAAAACATTGCTCAAATTACTCGAAAAAACTCGAATTGCTCGAGCTCATGCTCGAAAATTTTCGAGTATTGAGCATTGAACAAGTGTGCGAGTACTCGCTGCTCATATACCCGGGCTGTTTGAAAATGGGCCAACAAAATCGAGAGCTCTAATACCTAGTGCCTTTTCCTGCCTTTTTTGCTAATTTATTTTGCCTTTTTTT
>NW_023479446.1:0-2376 GCF_013731165.1 Rhagoletis pomonella | reverse complement strand
AACGCAGAGCAAAATAAAAACACGTCTGCACTGTATAAATTTCTCTGTTGACCCTATTTCCTATAAGTCTGAAAAATGTTGGAATCAAAGTATTCTTCGCTGAAGAAATTACTATTAAACCAAGTTTCCACAAAGATATATTTGTCATAATCCACACGTGAAGAACAAAGAAAGACTTCTTTAGCTTTAGTGCGCATTCTACCCATATTATGGAAGTATATATTCAGATTTTTGGATGTATATCCAGCATTAGACGGTATAACACTATTTGGAACTTCCTTAATTAGCTTCTGGTAGAAAAAATTTAAAGGAGCGCACAATGATATCAGACGGCCACACATTTGGATTCAAGATGTGAAGATGTCAATCTTAAAGCTCACGCTTCGAAGACTCTCAAGTGGAGTTCCTTTTTTTACTAGTTTGTAGCAGGTGAGGCGTATACTATCGATCTTTGCATGTATCTACGCAATGCGTATGTATCTACGCAATAAGGTTTTCCTCAGATACAGTCGGTTTAAAGGAGGAAATGTGCAACCATTTCTTCTTAATGACCACATCCAGATCTGTACTATCACTACGCCCATGAACAATGTTTATGCGTTTGGGCCTATTTAAATTTCGGACAAACGTACGTAACGGCCGCAATAGCATCATCCGATTTATCTGCACTTCGTTTATGTATGTTGCCATGTGTTCCATTCATACCACTTGTAGTTGACATTGTACTAACAGCATCCGGCTTGGCAGATGAAGATTTAACAGGAGGAACTCCGGAAGAAACCTTGAACTTGAAACTGTTACTGGCTACCTGACAGCACACTGCAAGTTAACGTACCGATTGAATTAAATAAAGGGTCTTTCTGTAGAGACTTACTGAAGGTTTTGTGGGCCGGTGAAGGAAACCCCAGAGTATATTCTATGTGCCTATCCACGAAGCATGAATAGTAGATTGATGCTCCTTGGAGAAGGATTGACTTCTCCATCTAAAATTTGGAACATGGCATCATCCAAAGTGCTGAGCTTTTTAAATAGCCTAAGGTTGGAGCGATTACAATTAGGATTTAGCACAATATATCTTCTTAAGTCGCAACGCGGGTATCTCCGACGAAATAATGATAATATAGTCACTTGACACTCGGGTGTTTTGACGGCGAAAAAGGATGCGTGAAAAAGAATTGCGAAAAAAGACGCGTAAACATGGATTCAACTTCATTCCGGAAAAAATGTTTGGGGAATTCGTATACTCGCTAACATAGTTGACCGCGAAAATAAGTTTTCTTCGTCTTTCTTTGCCCTCGCCTACGTTAAGAGTCCTTCTTCGCCGAAATTTTTTTACGCCTCTTTTTTCGCTGTCAACTTTTGAGCTCGCGTCTTTATTCGTATCTAATGACGATATGTATGTATGTACAGTAAAATGAATCGCTATACGCAGTTAATTTGTTTTTATTGTACTAGCTGAGTTTTAGTTTTACTAAATGTTATGTTAGCTATGTTTTTAATAAATTTGACATTGAAAAAAATATAGAAACTCAAAAAAATGTTTGGTAGGTTTTGGTTGGTTATGGTAGGAGATTTTGGTAGGAAAAAAAAAATGTGTCCGTGGCAACGCTGATTAGCGGCAACAACAGCATTAGCAGTACGCGGGGTTGATGGCTTCGTGGTGGTAGTAGTAACAGCAGGCTAATTGACAGTGCAATCTGAGACAGCATTTGTGTCCATGAGGCCACCAACTTGACGCACAGTTCGAAATAGTATTAGTAATGATATTCGTATTAGTATTGGACAACAAAACAGTATCAGCGAACGACGAGCAAGATGGTCTAGTACAATGGTCGGGAAAGCTGACTCACGTGAGCAGTACGCTCATCACATGGATTCTTAAGGTCTGATTATGCATACTTCGCATAACTTCGCACAACTATTTGTACCAGTGCAATAAAGATGCAACTTAAGAAAATGTGAAGCAAAATTTAAACTCAACAGATTGCTAAGTTTTTAAATGTTCTGCTAATTTCTGGGTAATGGAATAAAACAAAATACGTGTAAAGTACATACGAAATTACAGTTTGAAGGTTATGCGAAGTGTGCATAATCAGACCATTGCGCTCTTCAAATCAGTGTTGTTCAGACAGCAACGAAGCAACATAAGCGGAGCTACGTTGGTTATTTTCTTAGGCGACGGTGGTTGCTTACATATGTATGTACGATTAAAAATGACCTTTAAAAAATAATTTATGATTTCAAATACTTTTGGTGAAATGCAATGCCTAACAGATTATATGCTTTAAGAAATGAAGTATTGCAGTTTTTACAACTTGAGAATTTGGTAGGAGTAGAAAATTGTGTACAAGCTTTACAGGACAATGAATTTATTTT
>NW_023479445.1:1802-2376 GCF_013731165.1 Rhagoletis pomonella | reverse complement strand
GTCCGTCTGTCCGTCTGTCCGTCTGTCCGTGTACACGATAACTCGAGCAAAAATTGAGATATCTTAACGAAATTTGGTATGTGGGTTTCCCTTAATCCAAGGTAGGTTGGTATTGAAAATGGGCGAAATCGGACTTTAACCACGCCCACTTCCCATATAACGGTAATTTCCAGAAATACGAAAACTGCGATATTTTAGTAACTACTAAAGATAATTCACTCAAAATTGATATTTATAATAAGTTTTAGACGAAAAATAAGAATATTATAAATTTTTGGAAAATGGGCGTAGCCACGCCCACTTATGGTTATATGTGTATACCTTGGTAACCGCTACACCAATTTCTTCCAAACTTGGCACAGTTGTTGGCCCTGGTACAGCATAAAAAATCGCCGAAACTTTTTAAAATCCGACAATAACCACGCCTACTTCCCATATAACGGTAATTTTCAGAAATACGAAAACTGCGATATTTTAGTAACTACTGGAGATTATTCGCTCAAAATTGATATTTACAATAATTTTTCGACGAAAAATAAGAATATTATAAATTTTTGGAAAATGGGCGTAGCCA
>NW_023479445.1:0-1702 GCF_013731165.1 Rhagoletis pomonella | reverse complement strand
ATTTTTCGTCGAAAAATAAGAATATTATAAATTTTTGGAAAATGGGCGTAGCCACGCCCACTTATGGTTACATGTGTATATCTTGGTAACCGCTACACCAATTTCTTCCAAACTTGGCACAGTTGTTGGCCCTGGTACAGCATAAAAAATCGCCGAAACTTTTTAAAATCCGACAATAACCACGCCCACATCCCATATAACGGTAATTTAGAGAAATACAAAATCTTCGATAAATCAGTAAATATTGAAGCTAATTTATTCAAAATTGATACTTGCAACAATTCTTTACCAAGAAATACGTTTATGGTAAAATTTTGGAAAATGGGCATGGCACCGCCCACTTATGATCACATATATGTATATCGGTAACCGTTCTACCAATTTGTACCAAACTCGGTGTGGTTATTGTGCTTGCCACATAAAAGCAAAACGTTGAAAATTATTGAAATCGGACTAAAATAACGGCCGCTTCTCATATAACGGTAAATTTCAGAAATGCTTGAAACTTCAATATTTCGAAATTGAAGGACGCTAATTTACTCAAAATTGATACACCCCGGCTTACCATCTAGCGGAAGGTTTCGGAAAGGTGAAAAAACATATTTAATACTTGCGCCGGGTATTTAATGTTCGGCTCCGCCCGAACTTAGACTTTCTTACTTGTTTGTTTATAAAACGCTTGAAAGTAAGCGTAATATAATCGAAAAGGAACATTGGTTATAAGCGTAGAAATATAAACTTGTAATAAATGTTCAAAAGAAAGCTTTTTATAAGCGTAAAAGTGTAAACTTATAATAAAGGTTCAAAAAAAGTTGTTTATAAGCGTATGAATATAAACTTACTAAAAATTTTCAAAAGAAAGCTTTTTATAAACATTTTTCTATCCCTTTATTTAAAGATATTTCATTAAAAACTCATACAAAGATTGCTTAACATCTAGAAATTAAACGAAATGCCAATTTTCGGCGGACTCATCTACAGTCGCGAAAATATAAATAGGGAATAGACATTTTAGTATACAAATTCGCGATAATACACAAAATTTAAACATAGAAAGTTAATTATTACATCTTCTTGCGTGCTTTCAATTACATGCGGTTATTGGCAAATTGGAAAAATTCCGCTTCATCGCCGCCATTCTCATTGATGAACTTTTCTGAAAAAAATTTAATACACTTTTAATTGAATTTTAAACTAAGAAAGGATAAGGAGAACTCATCATTTGAAGACTCAAATGCTGCACCGATTAGCGCAGCGCGTCCTGGATTGAATTTTTTTTTACCGCGTCGATTTTATTTAATTTTTTCTTTTAATAATATATTTTTAAAAAACGTAACACGTCACTTACGATTGAAAAAATGTTATATTTACTACTTCATGTCGTTGGCATTTGCATTTCATTTATAAGTTTAAGTTATTTATAAACATTCGCTCTCAAAACTTATTAAAGGTTTATTTGAAAAAACTTTTAATAAGTTTAATATTAAAAATGCTTATTTAACGCTTATTATAGCAAATTTACTTTAAGTTATTTTTAAAACCATTTACTGAAATGCTTGTTGGGTTGTTTCTGTTTTGAATGTAATTAAAAAAAAAAGATTAGAAAGAACTAATACTTTGTGTGAGACCACGTCAACTGTTCCGCGATAATTTCGCCAAGTCACGGATATTCGAAAGGAGTGAGTTATCAGTATTAGGGATG
>NW_023479444.1:0-2377 GCF_013731165.1 Rhagoletis pomonella | reverse complement strand
GTGTGCTTCAAAAGTTATGACATAATTAATTTTTCACCTCTTAAAAATTAAATAAAAAATTCACTTGTTTTCATTATTATTTTTTTTATTTAAATACCTATAATTCAAAAGTTATGCAGCAAATTGATCCAAATTTTTTTGAGGCTTCAATTATACGTCAGTGAATGATATCCAAAAGCAACCAGCTTGATATAGTTTCCGACAGTGAAAATAAAGCTAAACAACTCCAAGGTTACCTGTTGTTTAGATTTGCCCATATATGATTTATAAATACAGATACCGTTTCTTATATGTGAACATTGGCGCCCCAGGACGATGCAATGATTCACAGATGTACAATGCATCACTAAAGAAGCAAGTACATGGCAGCGTCTGTCACAAACTGGCGCGTCTCAGGGGAGGTATCAATGTCGGACCATATGCACATAGAATTCGACATTGGCCACTTTCCTGAGCATGAACTAGTTTTTAGAAATCCCAGAAAAACGAACTGGGAATTCTTTCGCTTTATCATGGAAGAAGGTGGAAACAGCCATGGTGGTCAAATTACGACTGCGCACGAGCTTGAGACTGAAGCTGAACAGCTTCATTCAGACATTGGAATAGCTTTCAATAGTAGCTGTCCCCAAGGAAAGGTAAAATCCAAACGTGATGTGCCTTGGTGGAGCAAGAAGCTTGAGCAAATGAGATGCCAAGCCAGAAAACTATTCAATAGAGCAAAGAATACGGGTGATTGGAATCCGTACAAACTTGCACTAACTTCTTACAACAAAGAATTGCGGAAATCCAAAAGAGCTAGCTGGCGAAACCACTGCGAGGAAATAAAGAGCCTCCCAGAGGCAGTACGCCTCCAAAAAGCTCTAAATAGGGAACACAAAAATACGATCGGCACTCTAAAGAAACCAGATGGTAGTTATACTCAGCATCCAGGAGAGACTTGCAGACTTCTGCTAGACACTCACTTCCCGGGCTGCAAAGCGGGCTATTATCTACCGGAATTGGGTGTCCCAGCACGCACTTCTGGTAGAGAGCAAAGCCTTGCAACTAAACTTACCACGGTAGAAAGAGTGCAATGGGCGGTATCTACCTTCAGCCCATACAAATCACCAGGACCAGATGGGGTCTATCCTTGTCAACTCCAACAAGGTAGTAACTACATAGCCCCAGTCCTCTCCAGACTATACAGAGCGTCGCTCCTACTGGTTCACATTCCCAGTAGATGGACTGAGGCTAAGGTGGTATTTTTACCGAAGGCAGGTAAACCGGAGCAAATTCCTTCATCCTACAGACCAATTAGCCTCAGCTCCTTTCTCCTAAAAGGCATGGAGAAAATCTTGGATCAACATATCAGAGAAGTCAACCTAGCGGAACGACCACTGAATAAGAACCAATTTGCCTATCAACCAGGCAAGTCCACTGAGACTGCCATTCACAGCCTTACATCGAAAATCGAAAAGGCTCTGGAGTCTAAGAACATAGCCCTTTGTGCCTTCATTGACATTTCAGGGGCTTTTGACAACACGTCATACAGGGCAATAAGAGATGCCCTGATATGCAAGGGAGTGAGCCCCTTCATAATAAATTGGGTGCTTTCTATGCTAAAAACAAGGAAGATCAGGATGGAGCTGGGAGGCACGAAAGAATCGATTACAGCCACAAGAGGTTGCCCTCAAGGGGGTGTACTCTCTCCTCTTCTGTGGACTATGGTTATAGACGAACTCCTGTTCCTACTGAACGACCATGGCTTTGAAACACAAGGATATGCAGACGATCTGGTAATTTGTGTAACAGGGCTGCATGACGAAACGATCTCCAACCGCATGCAACAAGCCCTGCGCATTACGCAAAGATGGTGTGACACCAAAGGATTATCCATTAATCCTACTAAATCTATTCTGGTTCCGTTTACCCGGAGGAAAAAGTTATCCATGACAGAATTGACTCTGGGCGGCACTAGAATAGGGCTCTCAAATGAAGCAAAATACCTGGGGGTGTGGCTAGATAAGACACTCACCTGGAATGTACATTTGGATGCAACCGTAAACAAGGCAATGAGGGCCTTCTTCGCATGCAAGCGACTTTACGGGAAGACATGGGGACTCTCCCCCAAAATGACTTACTGATCATTCAACACAGTTGTGAAGCCGATAGTCACGTATGCATCCTTGGCATGGTGGACAAAAGCGACACAAAGAACTGCTAGCGCAAAACTAAGCAAACTACACCGAATGGTGTGCATTGGTATAACAGGGGCTATGCGGACCTGTCCTGCTGATGCACTTAGTGCTCTTGTAGGCATACCGCCCTTCCCAATTCTAATAGAGAGGGAGGCCAGTCTCTCGGCACTGAGAATCCTAAACACTTCCGAGTTAAAAAC
>NW_023479443.1:0-2377 GCF_013731165.1 Rhagoletis pomonella | reverse complement strand
AAAAAAAGTTGCGGTTTTTCCGCCGGGATTACAAAATTTATTATATTTTAAGACGTTCACCAAAATATTTGGGAAAAATATTAAGATTTAAGTGAGCTGGACCGATTTGAAAATACCTCCAAAACTGGAGTTTTTTTTATGAATAAAAATAGTTTCGTAAAGAACTTTTTGAAAAAGGTCCCCTCAGATGACAAAACAGATTAAGCTTAAAAAATCTGCATACAAATATTTAAAAATCTTTTCAACGGAATCGACGGAAGAAAAGAAGATTTTTGATGATTTTTTTACTTTTTTCAAAGATTGATTTACGAAAAACTTTAATAACTGGGCCAGAACTACTCTGATTTAGACTTATGGGATCTCAGTAGAAAGGTATTTTCACACTGTTTTTATTTCTGTGAAAAAAAAAAAATCATTTGTGTCCCAATTTTTTTTTCAAATACCAACACATCTTAATTCAACTTTGAATGGCGTTCGTTCATCCTACCTTTCTCTTTCATCCTTTGCATGAGTTTATTAGCAAAGAAATAAAAAGGGTGAGAAAATACATTTCCACCGACACCTCTTAAGTCTGAATCAGAAGAGTTTAGGTTTAGTTATTCAAGTTTTTCTTATACCAATCTTTGAAAAAAGTTAACAAAACAGCATCAAAAATCTCATCATTACGATTCCGTTAAAATTTTTTTTTTAATTTTTTTTAAATATCATTATGCATATTTTTTAAGCTTAAACCGTTTTGTCATTTGAGGGGATTTTTAAAAAAAAAAATTTTAAGAAACTATTCTTATTCATAAAAAACTGCATTTTTGGAGGTATTTTGAAATTGGTCCAGCTCACTTAGATCTTAATATTTTTTCGAAATATTTTGGTGGACGTCTTAGAACATAATAGATTTTATAATTCTAATGGAAAAATAGTACCGATTTTTTTTTTGTATGGGGAGTGATGCAGTCTAATATATATATGTATATATATATTTTTTTGGTCGGTTTTTTTTTCTAAAAATTACTTGTTTATGTTGTATTCTTCTGAAGTTAAACTACTCAGAATAGTGCCAATAAATTTTGAAAGGCTATAACAAGGGACATGTAATGATGACGCTGCCAATAAATTTTGACGGGCCATAACAAGGGACTTGTAATGATGACGCTTATTATTTGAATAACAATTTTTGCCACTATCTGCCACTTCTGCCTTTTCCATGTTTAAGAATGTATTTCGCGATAACAGGCAATCATTTTGAAAATTTGTTCGAATATTTTGTTTTTTATTGCAACGAAAATATTTAATTTAAATTTGCGTTTTTATTTCTATACATACATATGTAAGTGAATACGATCTGAAAATTCCATAGATTTTTACAAAGAAAATTGAGCTAATATTTATTTTTTTATTCATATTTTAAGTTAGTTTTTGATATTTATTGATGCATATTTATGCATGTTTCTTGTTTTATCGTGCATATTTGGAGCGCTTAAAATCATGTTTTACGACATATTTTTGGTTGCCCTAGTTATAAGTTTGTATAACTGATTCGGTGGGGTTTACTTTATATAAATTAAAATTAGTCACAATGTTTATTGCACCAAAAACAAACCTTGGAAGGTACATATTTATTTATTAAATACCGAAACCGAAACCGAAAAAAAATTTTGAAGAACGAAACTAAAACCGAAACCGGAACGTTATTCTGAATCGGTTTTATTCCTTGATTAAAACTGTCTTTCCCACATATTAGCATCAATATGAAAAAAATTCCAGCAAAGGCCGATGAAATCCTACATTTCTTAATGATATTTCCCTTCATATTTTTGAACAAGTCATCGATAAATAAAGATCCGGTGTGGAAGTTTCTCACTGAATAATTGAAATGTGTATGTTGATAAACAGCTCTGAGTTAGATGAAAATCAAATGGACTATGCATTTTGAAAAAAAACATCAATATTATAAAAAAAAAAATCTAAAACGGTAAAAAATTTTAAAAATGTATCTTTAACTCTTTCTGAAAAAAATCAGCACATTCAATCCAACCTTTTTCAGATTTCAATTACAAATTGTGTGCAATAGTTACGAATTTATTTCTTAAAACATGTTTAATTTTAATTTATCCCCAAGTTTATTTTTATTTCCCTTCATATTGCAGAAATTTCTATTAATTTTATACCCGAGCGCATTTGTGCAGATATAGACAAATGTATACATAAATGATCAGAATTGAAAAAGAAAAAGATTAAGCGGTGACTGTCTGTCCGTCCGTCTGTGTACACGATAACTCGAGTAACAAGTAATTTTTAGCAAAAAAAAAAAACCGACTGAAAAACAAAAAAATATATATATATCTATATATTTCATGATTCAATGATCGGATCTAAACCA
>NW_023479442.1:0-2377 GCF_013731165.1 Rhagoletis pomonella | reverse complement strand
AACAACAACAACAACAACAACAACAACAATAGAAGAATGCATGAAAAATGCAAATTTTACGAGAAATATGAAAGAATCAGAAATGAAAAGCATATGCAAAATTATCGAAATACAAAAGAAGCTTAGGCACAATAAGTGAGAGGATTTGTGCAGGGAAGAGAGCTTAGACGTTTGCTATTTTTTTACAACGCTGATGTGTAAAGGGGGTTTGAGTGGAGAGAGCCACACACAGAAGGGGTAAAAGGGGTATGGGTATAACAATGGCATTGCAAATATGTCACTGAGGGTGAGTATGTGCGAGTAGCTACCTGCTATACATACACATGTGTATATGTTTGCGCATATTTATATACCATGTCGAGCATGTTAATAGGGAAAAGACATTTTAGACAGTTTTGGCTTCTTTTCTTTTTTTAAAGAATGCTTACTATAAATAAAATAAAATTTAAATCAAAATTTCAAAATTTGTAGAAAATTTATTAAAATTCGATGAAATTAAACAAATGTTGATAAAAATTTTAAACTTTTTAGTCAGATTTTTTGGAATTTTTTTTTTTAGTATGCATTATGTTTAATAAATTATGAGTTTAAAGTAGCTAGGACTTATCCTAGATCTTTAGAAGTTTTTCTATGCGCATTTTCTTCCATACATAGTACACTAGGCGACAAATGTTAGCATTCACCTTGTTCTAATATTTTCGTGTATGCAATTGTTTAGCCAATTCAATTTCAATGCAAGTTTCAAGTCGCAAAAAATTTTCGTAGATTTTTAGAATTTTTTTGTGGATGTCGTTGCAGGTTTTCCTCAATATAACGCATGATCAAAAACTGCTCGATAATTTTCTATTTTCTAGAAGTTCTGAATAAACATTTTTAAATTTTGATGAACATTTTTTTAATTTTGCGGACTTTATATGAAGTGTGAAATTTTGAGTTATAAGGTTTATTTTATAGAATGAACTATGTTTTCATAAATACTTAAAGCAAAAAATTAATTATGAAAATTATTGGAATAATATATTAGAAAAACGTGTACATCAACTTTCGTCGCTAAGTGTAGGCTCGCCCATTTTCTGCATGGAGAAAATGAGCAACACATTCCACAAAACAAAATTGCCAAAAATCAACAGTAAATTTTAGTTACTTAAAATTTACGCTAAAATTTATTTCGCTATAAAACTGCATACTCAGAATGTTTATAAAAATTATACATAATTAAAAAGCTCAAAGTTTTTATGAAACTTTGTCGAATTTTGCAAATTTTTTACAAAGTTTGATATATTGACTCGCCTGGTTTTTGTTAAATAACAAGCTACACTTACATAAGGAAACAATAAACATTAAATAATCGAAAGGGCAATAGCCAAAGAAAGCTAAAATGTCTCTTCCCTATTTATATTTTTGTCACTGTACATACAGACATATGTATATATTTGCATGCATGCTATGCGATACGCATAAATGTCTGCGAAACTAATGGCATTCCTCAGTTTGCAAAATTGAAATTGAAATTGAAATTTATGAATTGCGCCAGACAATGCACTCAGTTGAATATGAATTTATGCTTCTGCTCCTGCTTCTTAATCTTATGCTGCTGCTGTCGAGTGAGTTGATTATTATGAAGCAAAATGCATTAAAAATGGCGCAGTTCGTTAAAACAAATGTCAAGAAAAAAAAAACAAAAGAAAAGGAACTAAAATACTTTCAGCTAATACCGCTACTTCGTATAAGCAGCGAAAAATTGTAAAGAAAGTGCTCTTAGTAATAAGCGTAAATGATGTTCATAAAGCAAAACAAAAAAGGACAAATAGTAGATGGCGTCGTTAAATGTCAAAGCAAGCACCGAAAAAATACGCAAACATAATATCTACAAAAGTTTTGCACAAATCGCATTGACGATTGCTAAAACAAAAAAAAAAAACTTTATGTGTAGTACTTTCAGGCGCTTAGGCTGCTATTAGCGCCTTAACGAAAAAAGTTTGTTTTTGTGCAATTGCCTTTTGTTACTTGCGCCAGTGGCAACAAATTATCTAATTAATCTTTGGGGAAATAAGACATAAGCGCAGGAATTAAAATCGCCGCGACCAAAAAGCAGCAACAAATAACAATAACGGTATTAAGTAGATGACACTTGGGAGCTCAGAACGTCAATGAGTAGAAAAACATGAACGGCAAGGGTAAGTGCGGCAGCACAAGAAACAGAATATAGAGAGTAAATAACTAGCTCATTCTTAATAGCTGTAGAATTCAAGCAGAATACAATGATAAAGCATGCGCTGGCAAGAGTAGCGTAAGCAATGAATTGCCACAAAAGTGAAAATGCGCGCCAAATATACTTCAACCAGCTAATGACCAATGAGATTTTGACGAAAAAAAA
>NW_023479441.1:1682-2378 GCF_013731165.1 Rhagoletis pomonella | reverse complement strand
GCACATAGATAGCTTATGGCCTATGTTGGAAAATAGGCTACTATTTTCCAACATAGGCCATAAGCTATCTATGTGCGAAATGTCATGCAAATCTGTTCGGTCGTTTCCGCGTATTAATTTAATTAAACCTTTTTTAACAGGTGTCAACTCTTCCAAAAAATTTCAGACTTTTCCGCGTATTAATTTAATAAAACTTTTTTAGCAGGTGGTAACTCTCAAAAAGGTAGCCTATTTTTCAACCTAGCTCATAAGCTATCTGTGCGAAAACTTCCATGCAAATCAGTTCACTCATTTCCGCGTATTAATTAAATTAAACATTTCTAACAGGTGGCAACTCTTAAAAAAGTAGCCTATGTTCCAACCTAGGTCATAAGCTATCCATGTGCTAAATTCCATGCAAATCCGTTCAGTCGTTTCAGCGTATTAATTTAATTAAACTTTTTAACAGGTGGCAACTCTTAAGAAAAGTAGCCCACTTTCCAACATAGGTCATAAGCAATCTGTGTGCAAATTTTCATGTAAATCCGCTCAGTCGTTCCCGCATATTAAATAAATTAAAATTTTTTAACAGGTGACAACTCTTAAAAAAATAGCATATTAAGCAATCTGGCCCATAAGCTATCTGCGTACAAAATTTCATGCAAATCCTTTCAGTCGTTTCCGCGTGATGATTTCCCAAACATCCAAACATACAAA
>NW_023479441.1:0-1582 GCF_013731165.1 Rhagoletis pomonella | reverse complement strand
TTCAGTCGTTTCCGCGTGATGATTTCCCAAACATCCAAACATACAAACTTTCACATTTATAATATTAGTAAGATGCTTAATTTGATATCATTTTTTTTTTATCTATGTAAGAGATGAATTTTTAAACTAAGAAAGACTGATATACATATATGTATTGTATGTTCCTTACGTTTTTATACTACTATAGTTCAAAATAGATAAGTTTACGGCCCTTAATATGCTTTATTTGTTAAATGGCCCATCAAGTCGATTGACCGTGTGTGGTGCGACTTCAAAAACTATTTGAAAATTCTATGATTGTACCAGCATGCTGGTGTCGTAAGTGATGAAATTAGCTAAATTTTCTAAGTAAAAAGTATTTTGGCGGAAATTTCTTGCCCTATATGGGTCAAAGCCATGTTTGTGGAAGAATAAGTTCACGATATTGCAGTTGTGAATTTCAAAAAAAAAAAAATTTAAAAAAAATGGTAGAAAAATTATGAAATTTGGGCTCTAATCATTTCGATCTTTCCTCGACCTCATTTGTAAAGAAATAAATA
The DNA here is from genome assembly GCF_013731165.1 of Rhagoletis pomonella. Taxonomy (NCBI): domain Eukaryota; kingdom Metazoa; phylum Arthropoda; class Insecta; order Diptera; family Tephritidae; genus Rhagoletis; species Rhagoletis pomonella. Next base: position 1,043 of record NW_023479441.1, on the reverse strand, counting down.
TTGTACCAGCATGCTGGTAAGTTATATGCTTCGAGCCTGATGGTACAATCACTTGATGGAGCCAGCAAGCTGGTACGTATATTTCCCCTTTTATACAAAAAGGTTTTTGGTTGGATAAAATATTAGATGTTTGCGTGTATACTTATATATTTATATGTATGTAAGTAAAAAATTTAGCTACCATTTTTAGCCACAACGACTTTTTTAGCTCTCTTTTAGCCCTTTTTTAACGGAATTTGGCTACCGCTAAAAAGATTCGCGGCAACACTGTTTGCGTGCGTGATTTCTCAGAGTTGCACTTCTGTCAAAATTACAGAAGTTTGCCGAGAAAAATTTTGCCGAGAGAAATTTGAATTCATAGTCGCGCCAAAATGCCAATTGAGAATAAACATCAAATCGAAATGTCACGCAAGACAAATCTTGGAATTTGAGTTAGCTTTTTACGCACGCATATAAGGTTGGCCTGTAACAATTCTTCCCGATATAAATTGGGCTTTAAAGTGCTGAAATTTGTACTATGGCTAGGATTGCATGTGGGGGATTTGAACCCGTTTAAGTCAACACCTCAATCTCTACGTGTTGTAATAATAATAAGGTCCGGCGCTTACACAATATGTTAGTGTTTGGCCGAACTTCTTCTCCGATTTGTCGCATGGGCCTTAATGTTGTGGCACAAAGGGGATGCCTACAGTTTTATGTCGACTCTGAACGGCGATTGTACTTTATGGGAAGCTGTTTTTCATTTTCAAGGTTTGCGCACTTCTAACCACTACACCCCAGCGGCCTATATGCGAGACCTATATTCAGATAAATTTTTTGGTTTTTGGTATCGATATTTGAAATATCGAGTCTTTTTATTCCGATATTAATGGGTACCCGATATTTTTAAAGCGATACTTTAAATGAGTACCATATCGATACTTTCGGTTCGATATCGTGTCCCTATTGCCAACATGTTTGCTCGGTTCTTTAGGTCCAATTATTCTGTAGACTTCCCTATAAGTGGAGACTATCCGTACGAGCTTTGTCCAATCAACTCTGCT
>NW_023479440.1:0-2378 GCF_013731165.1 Rhagoletis pomonella | reverse complement strand
AACCCATCCGTTGTGTTGTTAAATGAAACACACTTAGCCCGCGATGTTTCAGCCCACACTCCCAAATCCTATATACAAGTAGGATATTAGCACAATCTCCCTCACATTACTATTACCAAACAAGGTATTGCCATCCTCGTAAAACGAAACCTACCCCATAGTTGTCTTCCCATTCCCCGCTCCAATATTGCCTCCTTAATCATACAAACCCATACTCCTACAAAAATTTCTATATCTGTGCTTACTCCCCTCCTAACCAAACATTCACAACAACAAACTATATTAATATTTTGTCACCAAGCTCCGATCCTGTACTAGCTGGCGATTTCAACGCTTGGAGCCCACTTTGGGGCTCTGCTTCGGCTAATAACAGAGGACGCGTGATTTAAGACGCCATCCTAGCCTCCAACTGCGTAATTCTAAATGACGGATCTCCCACCCATTTCTCAACCCATAGCACCTTTACTCATATCGATCTAACCCTCTGTACGGCATCCCTCTTCCCTAAAATGTCATGGCGCCTTATCGACGATTTATACGGTAGCGATCACTTTCCCACACTAAGCACTATTCTTCCCACCGGGCCATTAACTTTTGTCAAGCCTAGGATATATTTCAAAACCGAACTGGCAAGCTGGGCGGAATTTGAGAAAGCTTTTGAAACGCTATCCTCCTCCTATCCAATATCATCCAACGTAAAACAGGAAACGTCCAGCATCCAGATAATCATTCGGTCCGCAGCTAATAAAACCATCCCCCTTACCACAACAAGACCGCAGACTATCTCCGTTGTGGTAGAATAGTGAACTCTCAGCACTAAGGGCGGTTTGCACCATGTCTAGTTAGTTCTAACTCCCAGTTAAACATCTTTATCGACGTTATCGACACCCATCATATAACATGTGATCGATAAAGCAGTTAACGTGCTTAACTGAAGGATGTACCTCCAGTTAGCGTTAACTAGACATGGTGCAAACGGCCCTAAGAGACGGAAAGCAGCAAACATGGCACGAATTCAACGCAACCGAAATATTAAAAACCTCATTTATAAGAAAACCAACGCACTTTTTCGCCGTAGCGCTAAAGCCGCTAAACTTGTTTGCTTTCAAAAGTTTACTAGCAGCATCACAACTGCTTCATAAGAAGACTTACTGGTCTACCTTCACATTCCTCTATTACCCTCCTTAATTCCTCGCACGGGGATCTACTTAGTCCTCGTGACATAGCTCTAGAACTGGCCTCCCATTTTTCCCATTCATCATCCGACTCCAATTTTCACCCTGCATTCGCAGCAACTAAGCTTGCATTACTCTGCTCCTCTCGTCCGGCTAATCCTAGATTGACACCTTCAGCCAAACAATTGGATGCTGACCTGACGCTGCTGGAGCTCCTAACAGCCCTATCTGCGGTAAAAGGAAGAGCCCCCGGTTTCGACAAGATATCGTACCCAATAATAAAACATCTTCCCATGTCCCTTATTTCACGCCTCCTCACACACTATAATAATATTTTCTATACAGGCAACTATCCCCTCCTCTGGAAAACTAGTACAGTCATTCCTATCCTAAAATCTGATAAACCATCATGTGAAGCAAGCAGTTATCGTCCCATATCCTTACTCCCTTGCCTTGTAAATTGCTGGAAAAAATGATCGCTACCAGCATATTTGTAGTACTTCTATATTGCTAGTAAATTCAAAGTACATTCCCCAACATCAGAGTGTCGATATATTCAAAAAAGAAAGAGAGATCCGATAAGAGAATGTACTCAAACTGACATTTTTACTTTTCAAAATTCAGGAGCGGTTTAACAAATTCTTATTGAAAATAATTTACATGAAAAATTAACAAAAAATACAATATTTGTATATCTATGAGAAACACTGCAGCCGCTGTGGTGGCAGAGGATAAAGGTGCCAGTTACAAAAGGACTTGGCATCAGTTGTCATTTCCAGTTGGCGTCAATAAGCCCAGAACAGAAACCAATAGCGTGCTTTATTGGATTCGGTCAACTGTCATATGCCACAGAGCTTCATCTGTAAATAAGTTTTGTCTTATGGCGATTTCTTTTCTACAAAAACTGTTGCCTTTTCAATGCCCTCTCCTTAGTATTTGTGCGTAGAGGGCGCTGAGAAGGCAACATATTTCGGTAGAAAAGAAAACGCCATTAGTTAGGAAAAACACCTATTTTCCAATTTTTCGGATATCGAAAAAACGAAGAGCTTCGAAAAAAGTCGACATATCGAGCCCTAACCGCAAAAAATTTTGGATTTTTTTTCAAAACTTACTTCTTGAAGCAGAAATACTCTAGGACCTAGAGTCTAGATGAACAAAAATCTGACAGAGAGTAAATATTTAGAAAATGAAAGCAAGTTTTCG
>NW_023479439.1:0-2378 GCF_013731165.1 Rhagoletis pomonella | reverse complement strand
AAATCTCACGAGTTGTTTTTTTTTCAGTGGCACTCCCTTCTCTCGGCAGAAAAAAAAAAATGCTAAAGCATCCTTCTTGCAGTAATTTCAATCAATGGAGTTCCGGAAACAAGTACAAAAAAATACAAATCAAGTATTTGAACAATTTTAGCTTTAAAACGTTTATTTAGATGAAAAAGTACTGAAATTGCTCAGTTTTTCATTGTTACTCGAAAAAAATCATAATTATTTTCCTAATAACTTTGGGAAATTTTCAGATAGAATGTTAGTATTAAAGGCATTTAAAATTGGCCCCAAATATAACATATATGCGAAGTTTCAAAAGTGTGCTACCAAATAAAAAAAACAGCATTTAGAATATCTGTCGCAGCTATTTTGTAATTTTTGAAATTTTACCTTTTTTAATTCTAATAATTTAGCATACTTCAAAATGTTAAATTTAAACGTTAAAAATGTTATTGCCAAAACGAAAGAAGCTAGTATAATAAAACTAGTGTGGTACCAAATGAAAAAAAAATAAAAATTACATCGACTAAAAATGACTTTGATTTGAAACTAAAATTCAATATTTACAATTTTTATTGGCCCACTTGAAATTCATTGTAAACTTGTTATATACAAAAAGAAATTAATATATGTGTGCGTCAGAAATACTGCGTAAAAATCTGCAACGCAAATATTTAAATAATTTTAAATAATGTGACTTTTAAACTAGAGCGTGCGGGTAAACGTGCTATTTGAGCTCATATGGTGCCACGGGGCGTATACGTCACATGTTGGAATGTTAATCCAGGTATTTTTTGGGTATTTGTAATTTCCACTGAAAATCTTGACCAGTATTCGCTATATTTTTTTTTTTTAATAATTATTATTTTTTTTTATAAATGTCTAGCTCATTATACATACAACACCGTGCGATAGTAAATTTTACATACCAAAATCAATATAATCGCGAAACCATGGGCCAAATATAGTGAAATCGCGTTTTTAGTGCTTCATTCTGACGTTAGTAATTTAAAAAGTATTTAAAAAATTCATTGAATTACGCTTAGCAAAGAAGTATGAGTATGAAATCAAAGAGAAAATTATGTAGAATTTAAACAGATTAAACTTTTTGGTGCATAAGGAGTGGTAAGTATTGAAAATGTGCTTTAAAATTTTTTCCTCGAAATTTCGCAAGATTTTTTTTTTTGAAAAAACTATATATGTTAAGGACTTATATAAACTCGATAACATCCTCGAATCACGTCCTTCTAACTTTATTACCTTAAAAATTACCTATTCGTCCTTGTGAATCCAAAAACTTTTAATTTTTTTTTTAATTCTAAATTCTTTCATTTGGTACACATATTTTTATTCTACATTGCATTGAATTTTTTGAAAAATTTTTGGAATAAATCATATCTTTGAAATTACAAAGTCCTTTAAACGAAATCCTAACGTTACGGAGAAAAAAATAAAAACGCCACTTTAAATAAAAAAGTAGGTTTCAAACCCATTTATTTATTATATATTTTATGGTAGGAGAGCTTCTCAAACAAAATACATATACTTTTTCCTGCAAATTTTATAGGTATCTGTCAGTGTGGAGCGTTCAGTCTATGGAAGATTGACGACATAGATATAAGCGGACGCATCTGTAAGTTGCCTTTCTTTTAGTTAAAGTGTACAAAGTAATTTTGTACCAATTACTCTCCACCGTACGGGGCCGAATGCGACGTATACTCCCCAGAAAAACACTAAAAGTTTATCACAGAAATGTACTTAACACTGTAGGTACTAGGTAAAATTATGAGGACATGATTTGGAGCCACCCTTGCATACTATAGAAGGTCTTAAAACCTGTTAGTAGACATATTTAGAATCGAGTCAATCACTAAGTTGGATATTTTCGTACATTTTGAAATTAGGATTTTCTGCCACTGTGCGTGAAAATACAGGCTTTAAAAAAGTAAGAATATTGGCCTTAATGAATTCGTAAGCAACAGTATGTTACAAACACACACACATATAGTGGACCAAATCAAAACCTGTTGCATCAAAATAAATACATATTTTAATTCATACGCTACGCCTATGCAAGTCACAATTTTTGCTTCACGATAATGCTGCTGGCAATGCTTTTACAGTCTAGGAGGCATGAAATCGAAAAAAAAATAGCTTGATTGTTAATAAGAAAAATGTTAAAATGAGAGAAACCAAAAATAATGTCGTCTTCCAACTTTCTCTTCTTTGTATTCGATTTACCATTCGTATAATCACAGTTGACTACGTGATTGGGGCTATTAATGTCACATCGTTTCTCTTTTGCATTTAAATTGACAATTGATTATGTAGAATGGTGGGAAATGGTTATGTCTATGATGGGAAATAATATT
>NW_023479438.1:0-2378 GCF_013731165.1 Rhagoletis pomonella | reverse complement strand
TGCTGCTGCTGCTGCAGAGGATTGTGTGCATCCGAAGGATCTGGTTTTACGGTGAGGTTGCCTTTGGGTAAATTGCGTACATTCCGCACCGAAATTGCCGCTGCAACTACATCACCGCTACATATAACCATATCTGTGCCATAACCAGCAGCGTCAATTTCGGTGCGGAATGTACGCAATTTACCCAAAGGCAACCTCACCGTAAAACCAGATCCTTCGGATGCACACAATCCTCTGCAGCAGCAGCAGCAGCATCTACAACAACAAAAGCACTTAGTACAAGGCAATTATGATCAAGCGTTGGGCAAACTTACGAATTCCTACTATGGCACAGCGCACGATACGAAATACGCGAAGACAACAACACTCACGGATCGAAGTGGCAGTCATGGCATAGGAGGTGTTTATGGCAGCAGCGGACTACTTTCGGGTGGCAACAGCATATTGGCCTCCTCCACGCCACTGCATCCCAGCGTGAATGGCGGCGACTATTATGGTGGTGTTGGTAGTGCGGCTGCTGGTGGTGGGAGCTTATGGCAAGGCCAACAGCGACAACAACAACAACAACAACAATATCAAGCAGCAGCAGCAGCAGCATATCCGCTGAGACGCGTGGAGAGTCGCGCTGAAATCGATATGTTGGAACGTGAGACCAGCACACAGATGAGGGTGAGTAGTACGCGAGGCATCCACTTTAAGGGGGGATGTACCCACTTTAAGAAGAGCAAGAGTTGAAGAAGGTTTTGTGACGGCGCTTAGCGCCTGAAATATATCGACTTGCATTGATAAATGCGACGGAAATCATTTTGCGCGGCTGCAGCCAAAGTCAAATGGCTAAAGTTTGGTATTCAATAATAAAAAAAAAAATTGGAAATGTTGGTAAGGAATGTTTGTGTGCGTATTGGAGAACGCGACATTGAAAGAAATTCAATTTAAAGTGAACACCAGCTATTTATTAATTTGCTGTCCGCGTTTTGCCATTTCTCTTTTGTTCCATTAATATTGCTTGGTCTTTTGTGTTATTTAGTTTTGTTATTTTTAGTTTTTACTAATGTGCCAAATTTTTTTATTTTCAATTTTATTTGCTTTAATTTCAAATACCCGCAAATATTGCAATTTCAAAAATGTTTCGCACCTGCGTCCTTTCGCCGCTTGCCTGCTTGCTTTTGGGTGTGTCTGTCTCTACGCCGATTTGCTGCCACTTAGAATCTGGATGTATCCGCTGGTGATTTACTAAGTCGTACACATGAGGAGCTGGTTCTGCTGCTGATACAGTTGAGGCGACAAAACAGCAATACGGCGCGCGCCATCGAGCAATGCTGCAGTGATATTCATGAAGTGCAGGTTGATAAATACTTTTTACTCATGCATATCTACATATCTACATACATACATATAACTAAAATAGCGGGTGTTGGTTTTTTTTGGAATAATTGAGAACTGATCTTATTTTCTTATGCCCTCCTAAACGATATTATTCACTAAATCACCGTTACAAACTCTACATCTTTCCCTAGAATCGTTTACGCACTGCGGAGGGTCTGACACGCGCCGAGAGCATACAGCGCTTGGATTACCTGAAGCAACATCTGCTCGATCTGGAGCGCCAGTATGAGAAGAGCAAGCCGCTAGTCAACCTGGTGGACAATATGGTGAAGCTGGGTTCACTTTATCGCAACAACGACATAAACGGCCGACAGCCGCAACGCAACGAGGCCGTTACACTCGATCGACTCGAATTCAATCAGCGCATACAAGAGCGACGCATGCTGCAAGAGGAGCAGAAGCAATGGGATCGACTCAGTCCCAATCACAGCGAATTGCAGGTAAGCGACCAACCTTGGTGATTTCGAAAAATATCTAAGGCAAATAATTTCGCTAAAATTGAAGTAATACATATTCCAACACCGTCAACGTCAAAGGGGCACAACTCAAAATTACACGTTTGTCAGAAAATGCAAAAAACTATTTCTTAGCACATGATAATCATATGGGGAAGGGAGACTTTACCTTAGGGGTTTTTTAATAAATTATAACAAAAATTTGCTCCAACTTTTGCTGAAAGGTAAATAAAAGCTCTGTGTACATTTTTAGCGCATAATTTCAAAAATGTCAAATTTTTAGTTGTGCCGCTTTTGAAGACGGTGTGCGATATGCATTGATTTTGTCTGCATGTATTTCTTAATTCTCATTCCTCCCTCCCTCTCTCATCACCAGTCCAAGGTCAATCAACTCTACCAACTCGATCAGCTGTTGCAAGAGGAATCTGGCACTTTGCAAAATTTGCAACGCGACAAAGAGGAATTGGAGCGCGCTTTGGGCGGCTTGCGTGCACGCATACAGGACACTTCCGGGCCGCCGTTGGCGCTCGAGGCGGC
>NW_023479437.1:1445-2379 GCF_013731165.1 Rhagoletis pomonella | reverse complement strand
TAATACCATTTCATGCTCATGAAAGGTATAAAAAATCTATATGTAAAAGGGGAGTGGCACTTCCCATATAAACCGAATTTCTCATGCTACATATCTCTGAAAGTGTGCATGGTAGAGTTTTGGAAATTAGTATGGAGATATACGAAATAAATCGCATACCCTTGGAGAAAAATTTTAGCTATTGTAAAAAGGGGTGTGAGGGCTACAAACGTACCGACCTTTAGCTATCTTTGAATGAATTTTTTTATTCTTCTGTATATGTGTTTGTGAGTGAAATCCTCCTAGATGGTTGTACGGATTTTAACGAAACTTTTTGTGTATTTGGGTGGGTCTCTGGATGGTTTAGTTTCACAATTTAATCCGACAGTTGGCGCTGTAGTAGAGTTATTACTACAAATCTTATTTATGATCCGATTTGGCAAATGTTTTAAATATGTATGCAATACTATTGCAAAAACGTGCTGCCAAGTGGTGCTGAAGTCGAGGTATTACTAAAAATAGCCCAGTGAGAAAAGGGCCCGTGGAGGTCAGTTTAAATCGACCTGTTGCACCATTGAGTATATCGAACGCTCCTGCGTTGCAATTGGACCAATGGATGTGATTTTCCAATATTATTATACGTTCGAGCTTTTAAGGTATTTCGTCTAAAATAAGTATATGTATATTGCATTTCTGTAGAACAATGATTCGCACTCATTTTGAAATTGCCACCTACTATGCTGTAAAGCTTCTAGGACATTCACTATAGAACCGGATCATTGTTGCCGACAAAGTTTCATTAAAATATATAAAAATTTTGAGCGGGACGAAGTTCGCCGGGTCTGCTAGTATTATTTAACAGTAAAAAAATATTGGCGCGGAATATTTTTCTTCAGTATTTTTCACGAATATATATATATATATATATATATATATATATATATATATATATATA
>NW_023479437.1:0-1435 GCF_013731165.1 Rhagoletis pomonella | reverse complement strand
ATATATATATATATATATATATATATATATATATATATATATATATATATTATTTTCTTCATGTAAATATATAACAATTTCAAAATGAATTTCGAGTGTGCCCATAAATATTGTAAAACTGGAATTTTTGCTTTGCAAATTATCGTCATTTTATAATCAACGTAATTTTTTTCATTAGGCGGTACACAAGTTATTTATTCTACATTGGTTCGTCTTGGCAAGAAGAATATATTCCCGTTTAATATTAATTTTTTGAAGTATCTTAAACTTTTAAAATGAAAAAATCGTAAAATATCCAAAATTTTCATGCTGCCATTTTTTTTTTAAATTGGGGGCACACTCTTGAAACTTCACAGCTATGCTGTATTTGACGCAAGATTGCATTGCCTCTAATAGGACCAATCTACTTGAAAACTTCCCAAAGTTATTAAAAAAGCCATTATGATTTTTTCGAGTATCAGTGAGAAAACTAGTAATTTCGGTACTTTGTCGCCTCAATAAACGTTCTGAGGCTAAAATTTTTATACCCGAGCGCACTTGTGCACAAGGGTATTATAACTTTGTTCACATAACGGTTGTTTGTAACAGGCAAAACGAATCGAGATAGATATAGACAAATGTATACATAAATGATCAGAATCAGAAGAGAAATCGATTAAGCGGTGACTGTCTGTCCGTCCGTCCGTCCGTCCGTCTGTGCACACGATAACTCGAGTAACAAGTAAGAAAGTCTAAGTTCGGGCGGAGCCGAACATTAAATACCCGGCGCAAGTATTAAATATATGTTTTCCACCTTTCCGAAAGCTACCGCTACATGATAAGCCGGGGTGTATACATTTTAAGTAAATTAGCGTCCTTAAATTTCGAAATATTGAAATTTCAAGCATATCTGAAATTTACCGTTATATGAAAAGCGGCCTCAATTTTAGTCCGATTTCAACAATTTTCAACGGTTTGCTTTTATGTGGCAAGCACAATAACCATACCGAGCTTGGTACAAATTGCTAGAACGGTTAGCGAGATACATATATGTGATCACAAGTGGGCGGTGCTACGCCCATTTTCCAAAATTTTGTCATAAACGTATTTCTTGGTAAAGAATTGTTGCAATCATCAATTTTGAATAAATTAGCTTCAATATTTACTGATTTATCGAAGATTTTGTATTTCTCGAAATTACCGTTATATGGGATGTGGGCGTGGTTATTGTCCGATTTTAGAAATTTTCGGCCAGTTGGTATACTGTACCAGGACCAACCACTGTGCCAAGTTTGGAAGAAATTGGTGTAGCGGTTACCAAGATATACACATGTAACCATAAGTGGGCGTGGCTACGCCCATTTGCCAAAATTTTGTAATATTCTTATTTTTCGTCTAAAACTCATTGCAAATATCAATTTTGAGTGAATTATCTTCAGTAGTTACTAAAATATCG
>NW_023479436.1:0-2380 GCF_013731165.1 Rhagoletis pomonella | reverse complement strand
CACTGTAAATGTTATACTGAGTCTACATTCACTCCCCCAAAGGTAGTTTCTTCTTTGATCCAATATCTGGCTCAAAGTTACTAAATTGAATAAAATCTTTGAAAAATTCTAGCTCAAGTGGGTATGATGGCATATCAAATCGAACTTTAAAGAACATTTCACTCAATATTGTGGACATTTTAAAACATTTGTTTAATCTTAGTATTGTCACTGGAGTCTTTCCGGAGGACTTAAAACGTGCTATTGTGACCTCTATTTAAAAAAAGGAAATACGAAGGACAAAAATAACTACAGGCCTATTTCCCTACTATCGTCTATATCAAAAATATTTGAAAAAGCCTTTAAGTGCGGAATTGTTGCTTATCTTCATAAAATTAATTTCTTTAGTCCAAACCAATTCGGTTTCAGGACTGGTCTTTCAACGCACTCCTTCAATTTTGCTCCTTTATCTACAAAGCGATGGATGAACAGATAAGAAAGTCTAAGTTCGGGCGGAGCCGAACATTAAATACCCGGCGAAAGTATTAAATATATGTTTTCCACCTTTCCGAAAGCTACCGCTACATGATAAGCCGGCGTGTATAAATTTTAAGTAAACTAGCGTCCTTAAATTTCAAAATATTGAAATTTCAAGCATTTCTGAAATTTACCGTTATATGAAAAGCGGCCGTAATTTTAGTCCGATTTCAACAATTTTCAATGGTTTACTTTTATGTGGCAAGCACAATAACCATACCGAGTTTGGTATAAATTGCTAGAACGGTTAGCGAGATACATATACGTGATCATAAGTGGGCGGTGCCACGCCCATTTTCCAAAATTTTATCATAAACGTATTTCCTGGCAAAGAATTGTTGCAACCATCATTTTGAATAAATTAGCTTTAATATTTACTGATTTATCGAGGATTTCGTATTTCTCGAAATTACCGTTATATGGGATGTGGGCGTGGTTATTGTCCGATTTTAAAAATTTTCGGCCATTTGGTATGCTGTACCAGGGCCAACAACTGTGCCAAGTTTGGAATAAATTGATGCAGCGGTTACCAAGATATACACATGTAACCATAAGTGGGCGTGGCTACGCCCATTTTCAAAAAAATGTTAATATTCTTATTTTTCGTCTAAAATTCTTTATAAATATCAATTGAGTGAATTATCTTCAGTAGTTACTAAAATATCGCAGTTTTTGTATTTCTGAAAATTACCGTTATATGGGAGGTAGGCATGGTTATTGTCGATTTTGCCCATTTTCAATACCATCCGTCCTACGCCCGAAAGAAGTACACGTACCAAGTTTCGTTAAGATATCTTAATTTTTACTCGAGTTATCGTGTGCACAGACGGACGGACAGACGGACGGACGGACGGACAGACAGTCACCGCTTAATCGATTTCTCTTTTCATTCTGATCATTTATGTATACATTTGTCTATATCTATCTCCATTCGTTTTGCCTGTTACAAACAACCGTTATGTGAACAAAGTTATAATACCCTTGTGCACAAGTGCGCTCGGGTATAAAATAAGAACTGTGCTAGCCTTTTTGTTTGTGGAACGAAAGCATTTGATATGGTTGATCATTCTATTCTTTTACACAAACTCAATCTCGCTGGTTAAAATCTTACATAACAAACAGAATGCAAAGTGTGAAAATTGGCAATGTGTTTAGTTCAACCAAATTTATAAACCTAGGCGTTCCTCTAGGTTCAGTCCTCGGCCTAATCTTATTCTTGGTTTACATTAATTCAATATTTTCGTTGCCTTTCGCAGGAAGCGTGTAACAATGATGTTATCTTTCACGGTTCTAACTGCATGCGGCACAAGTCATGTCATAATATATGTTCTGATCAAACTAGTGTAATCAATTTTGATCGTAATATCGCTTGTGATAAAAATTGTTTCAAGGTAGAAGTGGTTGCCGAATTTAAATATCTGGGTATTATAGTGGATCAAAATTTAGGTTGGACCTCGCATATTTCTGCCATTAAAAAGTATTTATTGGCAATGATACTGTCATTCTATGGTCTTAAAAAACTATGTTCTAATAAAATATTAAAATTGGTATGCCATGGGCTATTTCACTCTAGGATGCAGTATCGGATAAGTTGTTGGGGTGGTGCATACACTAACAAGCTACGCCGCTACTAACTTTACAAAAGTGTCTCATTCGAGGAGTATGTAATGCCAATCGATTAGCACATTCTATGGATCTTTTTAAAAAGTTAAATGTTCTTCCTGTGAGACACTTGTACTATTATAAGGTTGTCAAAATATACTTTATAAGATGTGGCTATCAACAAAGCCACATACTCTATGTACTTATAGCTTAATAAGTAACCACACCACACCTTACCACCACACATTTTCGTAACTTTTAT
>NW_023479435.1:0-2380 GCF_013731165.1 Rhagoletis pomonella | reverse complement strand
AAAGTTATCGTTATCGACAAAGTTATCGTTATCGACAAAGTTATCGTAATCGACAAAGTTATCGCCATTTTCTAAATCAAATTTACTTATATGAACATATTGTCAATTTTAATCATTTTGCATTGAAATTTAGAAATGTCAACACTCTTGCCGGAAACGAACTCTTAAACGTACAGATTTCTAATTTTGCTAAGATTTTATTGACCCCAATACACAACGTTCCCGCACTAAGCCAAAACGCTTATACCACTTTTGTATATTTCGAGCTGCCCTAATGTACATAGGTTGCCCCTTACACAAAGTATTGGTATTAGAAATGGGTGAAATCTTATATATATGGCAATTCTCAATTAGTTCGAACTTTCACATTATCGATAAAGTTATCGTTATCGACAAAGTTATCGTTATGTACAAACTTATCGTTATCGACAAAGTTATCGTTATCGACAAAGTTATCGTTATCGACGAAGTTATCGTTATCGACAAAGTTAACGCCATTTTCTAAATCAAATTTACTTATATGAACATATTTTCAATTTTAGTCATTTTGCATTGAAATATAGAAATGTCAAGACTCTTGCCGGAAACGAACTCTTCAACGTACAGATTTCTAATTTTGCTAAGTTTTTATTGACCCCAATACATAACTTTTCCGCACAACGCCAAAACGCTTATCCCACTTTTGTATATTTCGAGCCGCCCTAATGTACATGCGTTGCCCCTTACCCAAAGTATTGGTATTGAAAATGGGTGAAATCCTATACATATACATTAGTTCGAACTTTCGCATGACTGGACAGTTTTTATTCGAGCACATAATTTTCACTGGTTTATTAACAAAACAGCAGGTTACATATGTTGTGTAGATTATGTAAAAGCAAAAAAAAGGACCACCGTGCATATTTTCTAGCCAAATATGCATATAATTCAAAAATAAAATTGGGAAATTTTCACAAATAAAAGTGTGTTTCTCCTATTATTTTTTTATTTTTACGTTGCAAAATTTGGTGCGTTGATTGCTCATGTTTGAGTTTATAATTAACTGGTAGTATTTGGAGAGGAGAACGGAATGGAGAAGTATGTGCTTGAAATAGAAAAGAAGTTATGACGAGACAAAGTGGCGTGACTCCTTTTTTTAAATTCTGACATTCGCGGCTTTTATAGATAAGATTAAAAGTCAACTAATAATCATTATATTAAGATAAATATATTTCGAGTCATCTATAATTATTATTCCAGGACTTATATTATAAAAGTCCTTTCATAATAATTTTCAAAGAGATAAATATTTTTAAGTCTTCACAGACTTTTATTTTAAGACTTATATTATAAAAGTTTTTTATAATAATTATCATTGAGATAAATATTTTAAAGTCTTCAAAGGCTTTTATTTTAAGACTTATATTATAAAAGTCTTTTCATAATAACTATAAGCGCGAAAAAATGTTTTAAGTCTGAAAAGACGGGACTGTTCAGGAGCATTTCAGGATTAGTTGGGGACCAGTTCCGAGCTAGATGGGGTCCAGTTCGGGGCTAGTTTGGGAGCAGTTTGGGACCCGTTCGAGACTATATACAAAATTTTTTCCCACTCATAATTATTATCAAAAGACTTTTATAATATAAGTCTCAAAATAAAAGTCTTTGAGGACTTAAAAATATTTAACCCGCTGATAACACAGGTCTGCAAAAAAATGGGTTCGGAATGTTCTATAAAAGTGTAGTGTCATTTCCGAAGTAATTTTTTGCGTAGAATCCGAATCCGTCAGGACTCTATCACGTCAGGACTTTGAGATATCCTAACCTAAAAGTGCAAAAAACGCTGTTTTTGCCCATTTTTGAGGTTATGTAGCTACGAAGATTTTGCTCTTCATAAAAAAGTAAACGTGGTATTTTAAAGTATAAGTCTTCCTCTTTTAAATGCCGTGAATTTTTCGATATTCGAAAATCCATTGAGATAACATGAGACGTGATACGGTCGATTACATTCACAAACATGGAGACTTCAAAATGCGATATCTCAGTGAAAAATTAAGATATTTAAGCAAACTCAACGGCATTTAAAAGAGGAAGACTTATACTTTAAAATACCACGTTTACTTTTTTATGAAGAGCAAAATCTGTGTAGCTACATAACCTCAAAAATGGGCAAAAACAGCGTTTTTGCACTTTTAGGTTAGGATATCTCAAAATCCTGACGTGATAGAGCAATTTAAACCCCGGATTCGGATTCTACGCAAAAAATTACTTCGAAAATGACCCTACACTTTCCTAGAACAAAACGTTGTTGACCTGTGTAATTATTATGAAAAGATTTCTATTATATAAGTCTTAAGATAATAGTTATCGATGACTTAAAAAAATTTTCTCACACATAATTATT
>NW_023479434.1:0-2380 GCF_013731165.1 Rhagoletis pomonella | reverse complement strand
GCGATGTTGCTTTGACCAGGGTTTGAACCCAAGTGCTGCGGAGTGGACGCGCACTGCTACACCACAGCGGCCGACGACATATTTATGTATGTATTTTTGTAGAGATGGGCGTATGTATCTACATATTGAGTTCGTACTATTTAGAAGATACCATTGCAAATACGTTTCTTTTTACGCGGTGTATTGTAGAAATTGGACCCCATAGGCTGATTTGCATGAAAATTGATATATTTTTACGCGGCGTTTTTACGCGTACATTTTTGGTCCCAGTTAACCGCGTAAAAAGAGGATCAGGTCTTAAATGCTATATATGCAAGTGTAGTGCTGATTATGTACACTTCAACAATGTAAATCAATACAAGAAAGTTTTCTACATTTACACTGCCGGCAAAAAGTATTGGCACTAGGCTGGGTCGATTTTGTATGGGGAAAAATAAAATGCATTTGACCGTATTGTAATAGTAATTATATGATGTCTTATATCTAAGCCAATTGTTATTGGTCACGAAAGATTAATTTAAAACTTATCTTTAGCCCGCGCAATTCAATCAAAGTGTATGAATTTTGAAAAGGAAACTTTGGCTTTTAATATCTATGGAATGCGTCAATTGTTATAAACAGGACGATATATCAAATTAAGGGTTATTAAATTTAGTACCTCACGTTCATTTATAATTTTTCAATATCTCTACAAGTTTTTAAGATATTAAGATAAAACTTACAGAAACTATAATTTTCCCTTATGAATTTTCAATTCTTCATTACTTCAGCCACCAAGTGAAAAATGCAAAAAAGTGAGACGCGATTTATTTCAAACGTTTTAATGTCTTCGGATGTTTATTTAATATTAAGAGGGCCATGAGTGTGGTCACGCTGATTCGGTCAGTTTTCAAGATCGTGGTGAATGAAGTCAGACACGTATTGTCAAAGATTAGGAATCGTGTGATAAGTTAATAGTAGTTTCAAGCATATAAGTATTTACAAACATTAACATAATACAATTAGGGTGAGAAACGCCAATTTTAAGTCTATTTATACTGTCTTGAAAATTGGTGCGGAATGGTTTCATTAGTCACCGAAGAAGCACATTTTTCGCGGTTTCTAAATTTGCCGTTATATGAAAGTAGGCGACCAGCAATAAGTGTTTAGACATCCATAAATATTTAAGGTAAATCTATTATGTGAAAAAGTTACTGTAGGTAAATGCAATAGTCTTTAACATATCTTGGGAAATCCTTTTGAGCACTCTCCAATTGGACGATATTGCTTCGCATTCAGCTTCAACGAAAAATTCACTCCCTGGCACACTTTTCTGTAATCCGGTTCTTTCATTTAAAAGTTATTTATACAATTGAAGAGAAATTTAGTTAGAAAAAACTGGAGATCCACTTAAGTCTTTTGATATAACTTTGGTAAATGTTACTCGATCGGTACCTAGTAATTCACAGATATAATGCGAGACTTACTGTTACTGGTTTATGATAATAATATTTATGATGAAAATCGTTCAGCTTATGAACAGATTATTTTAAAATAAAAAAAAAATTTGAACAAATTTTTTTTAATTTTTTCTATATTTGCAATTTTTACATAGTATGCATAAACATAAGTAAACTAATTAGTGTTTTTAGAAGTTGTGCCTGTTCAGTGTTTCCATACACAATTGCATAAACCAAATTTTTCTACGATGATGGAAAATAATGGCTTTTTTATTAAAGCTACCGAAACTGTTCCTATATATGCAAAAATTCGTAAACTATAGCTAATATTTAACAAAGATTAGAATATTTGGAACCAGCGACCTGAATGCACGCCAGCAGTATTAATACTGTTCTTTACATCTTTTGACTATAGGCAGGGCATTTCTCAAGAGAAAAATTACAATTTTATTGAAAAAAGATAACTTTGAGATTAACGATAAGCTAAAAGGCTGCGATAAATGATATTTGTTTGTATATTTTGCGTTAACGGATTCATTATCTAATAATATGCACCAAACCTTTTTGCTGAACCCAGAATTTTTAACAAGGATTGGTCTTATTCGACTAGTGTGCTGTGTGTCACTTGGCGGTCGATGCGCGGGCTCTTACAATTAAAATAAAAGACTAATATTTTGCAGGCTTGTTGTTGACTTCATGATACAATATATTTTCACTATTACCAAGGGATTTGAGAAAAATTAGATTTTCGACCCGCCCTAATTGGCACAGGAAATTTTTTACAATATATGGAAAAATTTTTTTCCTAAAATTTTTCCGCCAATTTTTTATAAAAATATGATTCATACTACAACAAAAAACATTAAACTATAATTCCTAAACTTTATGCAAAAATCACGAAAATTCTACAAATTTTCATTCAAATTTTAAACTTTTTAATG
>NW_023479433.1:2070-2381 GCF_013731165.1 Rhagoletis pomonella | reverse complement strand
AATTACCAATTCCTAATATTTGTTATTTCTTTGCATTGATTTGTTTCATTTCATCAGAAATTGCGCTCAAATTAAATGCAAATACAGAAAACGTGCCCAATAAATAAAAAAAATGCGATTAGTATTGCCATAATGCAACTCTGCTGCGAGGTTGCAAAATGTAGACGCGTAAAAAACATACCTTTGAGTGTGACAAATTGTAGACGGCGTCGTTTTCCAATTTTGTATGGGAAACAACAACACCACAGATTTTACGGTTAGAAAACGTCTTAAAATGTAGACGTCTACATTTTGAGACACTATTTGGAACG
>NW_023479433.1:0-1970 GCF_013731165.1 Rhagoletis pomonella | reverse complement strand
AAAATGTAGACGCGTAAAAAACATACCTTTGAGTGTGACAAAAAGTAGACGGCGTCGTTTTCCAATTTTGTATGGGAAACAACAACACCACAGATTTTACGGTTAGAAAACGTCTTAAAATGTAGACGTCTACATTTTGAGACACTATTTGGAACGAACTGTGAACACCCCAATAGTAACTTCTCCAGTAAAACATTGCAGCGAGAGCGTAAAAGCAAAATAGAGCGTAAAATTGAGAAGAAGAGAAAACTAGCAGAAAAAGTTAATGAACACAAAAGTAGCAAAAACTTGCAAGTGAACAGTCGTTGCACTGTTTTGACATTCTGCTGTAAACATTTTACTATTTATAAATCAGGTTTAAACTCTGCTTTACACACAAGCACTTACACATTCACAATATTTTGATTTAAACTCCTTTTACTTTTGTTTGTGCTAAACCAATTCAACAAATGGCGGATTTTGACATTTATTCTTCTTCTTCTTCAGCTAGCTAATTTCTGCTAGTAAAAATTTCACTAGCAAGAATTTGCAGCTCTCCCGTGTTGTTACGCTCTCGATTCAGTGCTCTCTTGCAAATTTTTTGGGTTATCATACGCTTTTCCAGTAAAAATTTGCAGATTCCAGTACAAATTAGTACTGACTATTGGTTACTATACAAACCTAGTGTTTACATCGGCGGATAAGTACAGCCAAGCCATGTGCGTTTTTGAATTTTTGATATATTAGCAGGGACGTGAACCGGTTTTGAACCGAACCGGTTTGGAACCGGAAAACCGCTTTTTTCTATTAAGTAACTGAACCATTAACCGAACCAGAATTTTCCACAAATGTTTGATCCGAACCGAAAACCGAACCACTTTCTATAAAGGTATAAAGGTTCGTTTCAACCAATTTTCAATAGATAAATGTACCCACTTTTTTCATTTTGTTAAACATGGTAATACTTACCATGTGACAATATCAAATGTAAAGGCAGCCCATCTCACTTGGCCCTTAACCTTGCGCGTTGTTGCACTTGACACTTGACACTTAAATTTGCGCGTTATTTTTTTTGTTTTTGATTTAGTCCGGAGTTTTTTTCCTGTAAGTTCATGAAAAGTGTCAAACGATCAGCTGATTTGCATGTGCCAACAAAAACAGAAAGCGGTGAAAGCCACAATAACATTGACAAAAAACCTTGTATTTGTAAAAAAAATGGTAGTAAACAACGAAATATTTGAATATATATAGATTTAAATAATCAGTTAGTGATATTTCAGCCAAATCAGTGTTGTACCAATCACATGTAAACAAACCGACTGACCTTTTTACAGGAAATAGTGCTTTTTCCTTTTACTCTCTCTTGAGAGGGTAAAATTGTGGTTTGACAGTTCCACAGGTTTTAGTCCGAAGTTCAAAGGAACGGACTATTTGAATCAACAAGTTCGTTAAATTTAAAAATGAACAATCTTGTTGAGATTTAGTAATGAAAGAAGCATGTAAATATTTGTTTATTCAATTAATTTAATTAATTCCAAACATTTGAAAGGTACTCGGCTGAAAAAGCTGTACTCGCAATCGGAACGCAGTCAACACCACTGTCGATATAGGAAATTCGACAGTGACTTCCACAAAGGAATTGAAGCGTATGTTGAAGAAAGTCAGAATAAGAAATATATGTATAGGTCCTGTTTTGTTTTCCACCTGAAATAATTAGTCAAAACTCAATTTCTACATGCATCTTTACTTACGAATACACTTGTAAAACTTGTATGATTAATATACAAATACCTATTTCACAACTTGGAATCATATGCATTTTGTAAAACAGCTTTGATTTTAGAAAATTGTTGCTTAAATGTTTCATTAAATTTATGCGCACTTGTTTTGGAGCTATCACGAAATGCTGAGATTTGAATATAAATGCTGGAAAATATAAAATTTGCAATATATTAATAAATATCAAGGTTCATAGAATAGAAGGTTACGAC
>NW_023479432.1:0-2381 GCF_013731165.1 Rhagoletis pomonella | reverse complement strand
CAGAAATACGAAAACTGCGATATTTTAGTAACTACTAAAGATAATTCACTCAAAATTGATATTTATAATAAGTTTTAGACGAAAAATAAGAATATTATAAATTTTTGGAAAATGGGCGTAGCCACGCCCACTTATGGTTATATGTGTATATCTTGGTAACCGCTGCACCAATTTCTTCCAAACTTGGCACAGTTGTTGGCCTTCGCACAACATACTAAACGGCCGAAAATTTTTAAAATCGCTCAATAACCACGCCTACTTCCCATATAACGGTAATTTTCAGAAATACGAAAACTGCGATATTTTAGTAACTACTGGAGATAATTCGCTCAAAATTGATATTTACAATAATTTTTCGACGAAAAATAAGAATATTATAAATTTTTGGAAAATGGGCGTAGCTACGCCCACTTATGGTTACATGTGTATATCTTGGTAACCGCTGCACCAATTTCTTCCAAACTTGGCACAGTTGTTGGCCCTGGTACAGCATAAAAAATCGCCGAAACTTTTTAAAATCGGACAATAACCACGCCCACATCCCATATAACGGTAATTTAGAGAAATACAAAATCTTCGATAAATCAGTAAATATTGAAGCTAAATTATTCAAAATTGATACTTGCAACAATTCTTTACCAAGAAATACGTTTATGGTAAAATTTTGGAAAATGGGCATGGCACCGCCCACTTATGATCACATATATGTATATCGGTAACCGTTCTACCAATTTGTACCAAACTCGGTGTGGTTATTGTGCTTGCCACATATAAGCAAAACGTTGAAAATTATTGAAATCGGACTAAAATAACGGCCGCTTCTCATATAACGGTAAATTTCAGAAATGCTTGAAACTTCAATATTTCGAAATTGAAGGACGCTAATTTACTCAAAATTGATACACCCCGGCTTACCATCTAGCGGAAGGTTTCGGAAAAGTGAAAAAACATATTTAGTACTTGCGCCGGGTATTTAATGTTCGGCTCCGCCCGAACTTAGACTTTCTTACTTGTTATTATGAACTTTTAGAAAAAATCGAAGTATGCAGTTTTATAGCCCATTAGATTCTAGCTTTAGAAAGTGCAAGCTTGAAGTGGCTAAGAATTCGCGTTGATTTTTGATATTTTTTTTTTTTTGCTGACACGAATTTTCTTCCATATAAAACTGCATCCTTCAACTTTTTCTAAAAATTTTTAATAAAAAGTTTGTTGTAAAATTTTGTTGAGTTTTTCTAATTTTTTACAAAGTTTGAAATTTGTATCAATATACATATGTATCCCAATAAATATCGCAATTATTTTTATTACAGAAGACGTCCCTAGTTCTGCACTAAAGAAAAAAGCCACTAGTTACCAAGGGAAAATGCAACAAACTTTGGAACTTGAAAAACATCGCAAGTATTAAAAAAATCCATACACTAGTGCTGCAAAAACATCGATGTTTGAAACTATAGATTTTTCGATGTTTTTGCCCATATAAAATCGATAGTATCAATACTATCGGGTTTTCTTGGGAATTATAACTTTTTATTTAAAGCTGCAATTAAGAACAATTAAAAAACATTATAATTTTTTACAAATAAGATGTATTATTATAAAGTTATTCATTAATTGAATATGAAAATTATTCATTAATAAAATGAGAAATAAACATCACAATCCATTTGTGTTATATTTAATGTCTTATTAAATAAATAAAAAAATTGCTCTTTAAGGCAAAAATGCAAGGTACACTTTAGTATTTTTATACCCGAGCGCACTTGTGCACAAGGGTATATTAATTTTGTTCACATAACGGTTGTTTGTAACAGCCAAAACGAATCGAGATAGATATAGACAAATGTATACATAAATGATCAGGATGAAAAAAGAAATCGATTAAGCCATGTCTGTCTGTCCGTCCGTCTGTCCGTCTGTCCGTCTGTCCGTGTACACGATAACTCGAGCAAAAATTGAGATATCTTAACGAAATTTGGTATGTAGGTTTCCCTTAATCCAAGGTAGGTTGGTATTGAAAATGGGCGAAATCGGACTTTAACCACGCCCACTTCCCATATAACGGTAATTTCCAGAAATACGAAAACTGCGATATTTTAGTAACTACTAAAGATAATTCACTCAAAATTGATATTTATAATAAGTTTTAGACGAAAAATAAGAATATTATAAATTTTTGGAAAATGGGCGTAGCCACGCCCACTTATGGTTATATGTGTATATCTTGGTAACCGCTGCACCAATTTCTTCCAAACTTGGCACAGTTGTTGGCCTTCGCACAACATACTAAACGGCCGAAAATTTTTAAAATCGCTCAATAACCACGCCTACTTCCCATATAACGGTAATTTTCAGAAATACGAAAACTGCGATATTTTAGTAAC
>NW_023479431.1:0-2381 GCF_013731165.1 Rhagoletis pomonella | reverse complement strand
AATAGTGTCACATTGTAACAATGTATATAAGGGGTATTCTTTCTAAACGTTACAGTCCCCCATTTATATGAGTTTGTGGTGAAAAGGGGAAAAATTATAAAATTTGGTCGCCATATTGGACTCGCCATTTTAAATTCCAAAAATCTGGCATCGGATGCGAAATCAGCGACCTCCAGATCTCCCCTTAAATATACGTCACCATACTGGATCCGCCACTTTGGATTTCAAAAACTGTACGTCATATTCGAAGTCAGCGACCCAAACACCAAATTTCAAATCAATTTGGTTACTTCTCGACTTTTGGCCAGTCAGTTGTCCTTGGCACCATCCTACGATTCATGTTATTTTCCTGAAACTAGAAAGCCGAAAGGTCGGCGATATTCTATCAAATACGCTAACTACGACAAGGTTAAAATAGCTATATCTGAAATAATCTGGCCTGAGTACGATGGGGATGTTGAGAACAGTGCCTTACACTTTAGTAAAATCTTGAATAATATATTCAGTAAACTCATTACTCTTGTTAAAGAAAATACCGGACCCAGTAACTCGTTGTGGTTTAACTCAGAGCTAAATCATTTAAAAAATCAAAAAACTAAATCATTTAAACTTTATAAAAAATCCGGCCTGTCTTCTCACTACGCCGCGTACTCCATCCTTCGTCATAAATACAATGCCTTAAACAGAAAATGTTACAGGAATTACATTAATAAAATTTGTTATTTTGTTAAATCACAACGTAAAATAAATGGGTTTCCCTCGACACTGAAATTAGGTGATGTTATTTCTAGTGATGATGATATGATTGGTGATATGTTTGCAAATATTTTGAATCGAACTATTCTCTCGAGCCAAACGAAAAAACTTCTAGCTTCTCCTTCATTTTTATAGTTTAAAAAATTCTTTTCTAAGCGGTCCGGGTGGTATTCCCTCCTGTGTCCTAATAAGTTGTGCTGATTATCTATATAAGCCATTAACAAACATCTTCAATGCTTCTCTAAAGCATGGAGTTTTCCCCTCTTTGTGGAAGGAGTCGTATATCTTGCCGCTTTATAAAAATGGAAGCAGGTCGAATATTGCGAATTATAGGGGAATCGCTAAGCTGTGCGCCATTCCTAAAGTATTTGAAGAAATCGTTACAAAAGAACTATCTTATTCCATAACGCCCGTTATCGATGTATCACAACATGGCTTTTGTAAAGGTAGATCAAGTGTATCAAACCTTATGATTGCTTCGACGTATCTGAATCGCTTTTGTTTAACTAAATAAATTAATATCTTTAACCGGGAATAATAAATTACACAATATCTATGACTGCTTAGTACAATTGTAATCGGCTTCGTATATTTCGTACTCGGCCTTTCCGACCATGATCAACAGCTTGTCCACAGCGCGGAGCGGAAAATAGAGCTTTCCGCCGGCCACACTTTCAAAGTAATGAATTCAGGATCTTAGATCAGAAACTCGTTCTTTCTGACCATGATGAAGAGCTTGTCCACAGCGCGGAGCGGAAACTAGAGCTTTCCGCCTGCCACACATTCAAAGTAATGACTTCGGGAACATGGATCGGAAACTCGTTCTTTCCGACCATGATGAACAGCTTGTCCACAGCGCGGAGCGGAAACTAGAGCTTTCCGCCTGCCACACATACAAAGTAATGTCTTCGGGAACATGGATCGGAAACCCGACCTTACCGACCATGATCAACAGCCTGTCCGCAGCGCGGAGCGGAAACTAGGTCTTTCAGCCCGCCGCACTCAAAAGTAGACTGAAGACCAGGCCTCGCCAGCTACCAAACCTGCTGTTTTATACTACTATTATTATTATTATTATTACAAATTAATATGTATAATTAGTCTACTCTGTAATATATCACACATACTTAAATATCTAAATATTTTATTCTCATTTGCCTGTAAGAAAACATTTTTCTGTAGACCAAATAAATAAATAAATAGTAGTCGCCAGACCATAGTGCCCTGCATGGTTGTAAGCCGCACGACCGTACTCAACAACTGTTTGCTTTTATTCCATATATATAATACTTCTATACTTATTGCTAGCACCTGAAAGTGCAATCCGGAAATATTACAGTACGGATATATAGCGAAAAGAAAAAGAAACCGAGCAAGCATACATATTATTTCAAAAAATGACACATAAACCCCTATTCTGCAACTCTTTCGTATTCGGAGTTTGCTACGAATCGTAGAAATAGTATGCTGCAATCCGAATCGTATTTTCGAACTTTCGAAATTCGTAACAATGGCATGCCTTAAAACGAACGAGTAACCTTTTTTGCGTAATTTTGTCCGAAAATAATTCTGTGTCGGAGGTGAGATAAAAGATGTAAATCGATGTGTTTGCAGGAAATATTAGT
>NW_023479430.1:0-2381 GCF_013731165.1 Rhagoletis pomonella | reverse complement strand
CATTAAGGGTGTATGAGGGCGTCGGACAAAGATGCGCTTACACAATTCATTTAGCCATCTGAAAAGTAAACAAACGGAGTTTCTATACATTTCGACAGCAGGTGCCATCCATTGGATAAATTTTTCTGCAAAATAAGCGATATGAGAAATTTAGTTTGTATGGGAGGTGCCACACCCCATTTTCCAATACCTTTCACTTTCTGTCGTGAGCACAGTATTAATAACATAACCTCCTTTAAAGTACAAAACTGCGTATCAAAATAATGCAAAACCGCGTATGTGAGGTTGCATAAATTATTTTCTAGAGAGTAAAAACACTTATATTTCTGGCTAGTATATTTCAGGACGAATGGATAAGGATTGAGCTAAGGGCTTGTGTAAGCAAATCCAATTTTTGGCGGCCTTGTCCCTGTGGACCAACCCCACAGAAGCTGCACGCTTCCTAGGGTTGCCGTTAGTGGAACTTGACGACAACGACTGAGATACCAACCGTCCTGGGCGGGGTTGTTGTAGCCGCTACAACAACAACACCAACATGAGAATTTCAGTTTGTATGGGAGGTGCGTAGCCCCCTAAACCCCCCTCATTCGAAAGGGGACAGTCCCCACTTTTCCAAAAAAGGACTTGGCTTCATTTGGCGTTTCCAATTGGCTTCAGTTGGCACAGAGGAGAAACGACTGGCGTGCTTTGCTGAACTTGGCCAAAATCGCTTACGCGGTTACAGCGCCAAAAAAAGAAGAAGAGAAATGCATGTAAATGAGGCCTTCCTACAGACCCAGTGAAAATGCAAATTTATAGGTTAGATGTGGATACATATAACTAAAATCACATTTTACGTGCCGTTTAATTAAATAACAAATTAAAGCATACTTATTACGGCAATAACTTCAGTATTAGTACTGTTAAAGGTTGCAATACAAGTAATTGTGAAAACTTAATGAAAATCGCAATTTTGGGAAAACTAATTGGAGAAACAGGCACCTCATGCAATTGCAGGCACTTAGGGCCGGTTTCTCTATCTCCGGTTTCTCTATCTCCGGTTAACACTAATCCCCCAGTAAACATCGTTACCGACCTTATCGACTCCCTGTTATATGCATGGAGTTAGAACGTCGATAACAATGTTTAACCGGGGAGTTAGTGTTAAACAGAGATGGAGAAACCGGCACTTAGTCTGTTCGATAACCTGATAATTATGACAAATGATCAGGATTTGGCAAAGGTTTCAAAAGAAAGCTAGTCTGTACTTATTTACTCACGTTTGCTTAACAAATTGCTTTAGGTAAATTATTAATTTATATTGTATTTTTATGTTTTCTGTTTTATACTTTTGTATGTAAACACAATTCAGCTGTACCTAATACTACGTTCAGACATACTCTTTCAATTGAACAATTAAGCTCTTAATTGAGTTCAAATTATCATATAATAACTCATTTAGTTATTTGGACAATTAATTTTTAATTGTACATAAATTGAGATCTCAATGAGAAAATGAGATGACATGAAAATGAAAAAATGTTAAAATCGAAAGCAATTTTTTCAAATTTGGCAATGCATAAACTAAACATTCTTCGCTGCAAAGGGTAAAACACGCGATTTTCTATGACACGTCGTGTCATTCTTTTTTCACGCGTTATTGATGTTGTTGTAACGGCATACAAATTCCCCAAAGAGATTTTGGGGAGTTTTGCTGGAGTGACAGTCCTTGGTGTTAGTGAAGATTTTTTAGCAACAAATTGCTTAAATACTATTAGCAACTACTTTGTGAGAGTGATCAATTCATGTAGAGAAAGCCTTCCCCAACATCCTCACCAAGTTTCATGACGAAATTCCTTATAATTTCGCTGAAATCTCGATTGGTTCCGTTTTGGAAAGCCAACCCATTTGAAAGACACAGTCAGCGCGGAACTGTGTGACCGTACCCTTACTCAAACTTTTATAAAATATATAATTCTTTTTTTTTGTACTTGGAAGTAAATTATGCTTTTGGATCCTTAAACTTCGGTGATGGCAACACTGCGAGTTCTTACCTACAACAAAAAGAATAAACAATAAAAAGGCAACAAAGAAAACTGCCGGCACTTTGACATTCAGCTGAAAACCATGTCACGCGACAAACGATATCCGGGTTAATATCTAGTCAAAGTAAAGTGATATTTTATCTCTATACAAACATAACAACTATCAGTTAATTTTCCACCAAATACCATTGTAAATTAACTAATAAAACCCCCATTTTTGGTATTTCCTGCCGCTGATATCTTTCCCGCTATTCTATACAAATCTCCCACAGCAAAACCAACGATAAATGTCAAAAATGCGACGCTGCGGCAGTTTCGCTTTCGTTTCCTTTTCAATTACTTTCCTCACACATTCTA
>NW_023479429.1:0-2381 GCF_013731165.1 Rhagoletis pomonella | reverse complement strand
TTCACAAGTACCGAATAAGACCATGCGAAGGTATGTTTTTTTTTTTTTTATTTTCTGCTTCTTTTGATCAAATTTAGTAAATGCGTGAATTACATAAGAGTGCGGAAGAAAACTAAGGTTACCCAAATACTGTTTGAGCCTCATTTCCATGCATTCTTACTGACTTATTTATTAAAAAGTGAAAGTGTTTATTGATTGCAATTTAAAATTTATTTATTTATTTGCCATAAACAACAGCGGTAACATTTAGACCAATGCTGGTGGATGTACGCAATTGTACAGAGGCATAAGTCCAACCTGGTCCACCCCAAACTAAGGTATTTGTTGGTCCTGTACTATTTTGGAATTGATCTAGCAGGTAGATTGCACTAATTATTTTGCTATTGCTTTGCTTCTGTAAATAGAAAATAAAAGAAAAGAATAAACGAATTGTGACCTTCATAAAAATGTTAATTTATAATTACTTACCGACGCTGGTAAATCGAAGTAAACGGTCTGCGCCTTATTTGCTATAGCTGGGTAAAGTAGCCTCTGTTGGATTATAACTGAATCGGTTTCATTCCTTACACCCCACGTTGAGCTTGCCGCAAAAGTGGCAGCGACGATGGCACAAAGTCCGAAAATAAGCACAGCAACTTTCATTTGGTTCGAGGTATAATTCGCGCCAACTGCTTTTAGCAAATACTGATGACTTTGCCGACGCGTCTCTACATTTTATACTTTTTTCACATGGTTGATTGTTTTTATCAAACTTAGTACATAAGTGCCTTCGATTGATTTGTGAAATGGCTAGCTAAGCTTATTTAAATTTTATTGAATTGATAAGAATTTAACAGTGACGAAAAAGAACACTTGGTAACAAAGGCAAATAAAAAGTTTTCCTTCTCAGTTAAAAAAAAAGAATATTCAATAGAAGTTTTTCTCCAGAGTCTGTCCACATGCAAAAAAAAAAAATATTGATCGAAAAATATTGATTTTCAAGAATTCTATACCATTTCTACGAAAAGTTGTTTTTCCCCGTGTAAAATACTTGGAAAACTTTGAGCGCTTTGAGCACTCCCTAAATAGTTTTGGGTTTCAAAATAAAAAATAGGGATATATTTTTTCGGTATCGAACAGTCCAAGGCGGTGGCGGCATTAAAATTTCGAATATACTTTTCCACATGCATTCTTGGACCACCCTAATGCATATTCTTTACTAAGTAAAAGAAAAAAATTTCGAATACAAAAAAAAATTATTTTTAAAAAAATTAAAAATAAATATGTATTTTTTAAGTAGACAAAAATAAAACTAGGAAAAAATTAGAAAGAAATATTTTTTTCTAATTTGTTTCTATAAAATTTAATCAATTCAAAATAAAAAATAGGGATATATTTTTTCGGTATCGAACAGTCCAAGGCGGTGGCGGCATTAAAATTTCGAATATACTTTTCCACATGCATTCTTGGACCACCCTAATGCATATTCTTTACTAAGTAAAAGAAAAAAATTTCGAATACAAAAAAAAATTATTTTTAAAAAAATTAAAAATAAATATGTATTTTTTAAGTAGACAAAAATAAAAATAGGAAAAAAATTGAAAGAAAATATTTTTTTCTAATTTGTTTTTATAAAATTAATTCACCTAAAGATATGCTTTTTTGAGTTTTTTCGAAATACATACATTTTTTTAGAAAAAAATTTAGAATTTTTGTGTTTTAAATTTTTTAGAGAATAATATAAGAAAATAACAAAGAAGAAAATGTCAGTTAAGTGGAAAAGAAATTTTATCACCGAAATTTATATTTTTTTTCATGGTTTAAAGATTGGACCACATAAGAGAAACATACTGACAGAGCGTGCTGAAAATTCTTGTTGCCTAGTGTAATTAATTATTTTATTGATTTTAATCGTAGTTCCTAATACAAAAATGTACGTTTGTAGGTAGGCGTTGCAGTTGTTACTTTCAATTAAGTATACAAATTTTCGTGGTAGGTTTAAGGAAATGTTTAAAGCAGTACTTATGAGCGGCGCGTCCAAGAGAAAATAAGCGCATGGACATTAATACACGCGGGCCCCCAACAAATGGCGGTGTATTCGCCCCCCAAAATTTGTGTTTGGACGTTATTCAAAATGGAAGCGATTCTGAGATGATCATGAAAGTCAACAGATTTATGAACATTTTTATTTGCGAAGACAACAATCTATAAGAATAATTTGAGGAGAATATAACGTCGGTCCCTACGAAGAGTAGCACATTTCACTATTCGCGTGGAAGACTAGCACATTTCACTATTAGCGTGGAAGACTAGCACATTTCATTATTCGCGTCGAAAAGTAGCACATTTCAGATTTTTGCGTGGAAGACTAGCACATTTCAGATTTTTGCGTGGAAGAGTAG
>NW_023479428.1:0-2381 GCF_013731165.1 Rhagoletis pomonella | reverse complement strand
AAAAAAAAAAAGAAAAAAATTAGGGTGTGCTCAAAGCGCTCAAAGTTTTCAATGTATTTTATATGGGGGAAAAACAACTTTACGTAGAAATAGTGTAGAATTCTTGAAAATTAATATTTTTCGATCGGAAAAGTTTGCTTATCTTCAGGAGATTCCCGGTAATAATAACCAATTGTTCCTTTAACAATTTTTTCATGGTAACTATATTTTATAGGTCCTCGAAAATGCAATGGGGGGCCAATAAAAAATCTTTAATCATAAAAAAATGGTCAAATAAACGATTGGATATCAATATTTGAAGTCTCCTGAAGAGAACCACGGTTTTACGATTGAAAAATATTGATTTTGAAGAGTTTTATACCATTTTATACATGGAAAACTTTGAGCGCTGTGAGCACGCCCTAAATATTTTTTGATTTCAAAATGAAAAGATAGGGTCATATTTATTTTCGGTTCAGAACAATCCTAGGGGGTGGCGGCATTAAAATTCCTACTTTATTATTTTGGACCACTCTAATGCACAGTTTCGACTCAAAACCGAAGTAATATGAGAAAAACGAAGTACTGCATATATGCGCAATTTCGTTGAAAATCCAACATACGCATATTTATTAAAAGAACCAAATTATGTACATACCAGGGTTGTTGCGAATATTCGCACTATTCGCATTCGCAATAATCAATGCGGAGCTTTTGCGAATGCGAATGTTGTGCAAGTGCACCGATAAAACGTATATATGGCAAACAAAATGACAATTTGTAGGTAATATTTTTGCCCTTGGTCGTGGCGAACTTTGATAAAAATGTCTTTAAACATATTATTTCTTAAGCTATATAACCGAGCTATCAATGGGCAGTCATACAAGTTTCCACTTCTACTTGACCTTTATCTAGCGAAACGTTGGTGTCCTTGACGCGGAGCCCTTAGGGGTTTCCATGTCGGCATGAACTAACAGGGATGCTCCGCATGGGAACCTTTGTAGGACATGTGCTTACGCAGTTTCCGATGTGGAGATTACCGTACCAACGAGCCCAGGGGGGTTCCGCATTGCGGGGCTACGGGTGTCACAATCCCGGGTACCCCAGTCAAAGGCTACCAATCCTGAGTCGGTCAGAGGCTCAATTGGTAGAAGAGTCTACGACTTTCGGAAGTCATACCTAAGACTTTAAAAGAGGAACCGCGGGCGAACAGATGCCCCTGGAGTGTGTTCGCTGGCTAGATAAGCAACGCCAGTGAGACGAACAAGGTCGAAAGACAAGCCAGATGCACATGTAAAATCATATAGCTGGGAAGTTCTGCAAGGAAGAATGTGGCTCGTCAAGCTGCTTGAGTAGGTGTAGAAAACCTGAAAAGGAGCAATTCCATGCCTATTGTCCACCCGGGCTGGAATTTGTTACCCAGTAAGGCTAGTAGGACCTGCGAGGGTAGCGAGACGAGCAGAATGAATCAGGTGAGTCAAGTGACTTGAACAAGGGTTGATAGTCGATTTTCACTCCGGATAGGGACACCGGGGTGGAATGAGATTAGTAAGTCTTGTGAGAGGAGCGAGATTAACTGGATGATAATGTTGAAAACTGTTGTAACTGTGGAAAATGTGGAGAAAGGGTTGAAAACACGGTGTAAATATTTGAGGTAAACCGTGGATTGGTGAATATGTGATAAAAGCACACCTTCTTAGTTGTACGATTGAGCATGTGTATTCTGGTATGTTTAGTACGTTGCGTGACTCGAGCTGGTCAAGCAAGTCTGGCTGGTGAGCACTACTCCAGTCTGTTCACTGAGATATGGCCCTACGCGGAGTATTGCGGGAGCTGTGGTTTAATACCAAAGGCGGTAGAACTCAAAAAGGGTTCGATGTGGAGTTGCATTGCAATCGGGTGCCGGGACCCAAAGAACGGCAGAGACTTTAGGGAGGTTTCGGCCTCACCAAGGTGGTTAGTGTGTCCTCCCACACTGCCTTTGGAACTGAAATGCTTGCATTTCAGGGCAATGATTAAGGCAAAAATTAATCCGTTGTGCCAAATGCGGGCACCGTGATTAAAGCCTTTTGGCAGGTAATCACGTAAAGCCTATATGCATCTACTTGACCTTTGACGCACGTCAAAGAGAACATAGTCCTTTTAATATTTTTTCACCGTTTTCTGTCCTTTAAATACCTGCGTTTTGATTTGCTTTTGATGTTACACACCGTCACCTTAATTCACAAAGGCCCTAACCAGCAAATTTGTTATTTTACAGGAGAAGCAAACAGCATTACAAAAATCAATCACTCATACGGATAGGGCATTTTAAAAAGTGGCATAACTCCGTTGGTTTTGGTACTAACACTTCACTTTCTAGTGAAGGTGTATTTTAATATCCTACCAAAAGCTGTGAAAAA
>NW_023479427.1:0-2381 GCF_013731165.1 Rhagoletis pomonella | reverse complement strand
CCCCCTGTAGCTCAAACAGAGCAGCCTCCACGGCTAACCACGGTCCGCCCGAGCAGCCCCACACACTCACACAGCAGCCACACACAGTCACGACAACACAACAACATAATAACACCACAGACCGTACCACAGCCACTACAGACCACATAACACACACAACCGCACCACCACCCACACGCCGCCGCCAACAACTCCTGGTTCCCCCTACAATCTGCACGGTATGTCAGACCAGGATATTCCGTAATGTGACATCAGTCAAGTGCAACACCTGCCTTGGCTGGTGCCACTTTGGGGCATGCTCAGGTCTGCGTACCACGCGAGATTGGACTGGGAACTTCGAGGACCCGTGTTGCGCTGCTCGGTCGCAGACCCCAATTGCGACGCCCCCCACCAGCACCACAGGGCGGCAATCACCTCAGCAGCACACACAGCCAACGGCGGCAAGAACATACACTTCACTTACACCCCACATCACGACACGTCTCCCGAACCACATGAAGCTCCTTCAATTCAACTGCAACGGGCTACAGAGCAAGATTGAAGAGATAACCGTCTTCATGTGTCGGCATGGTATATTGATAGCTGCGGTCCAAGAGACTGAAGTTGCACAGCAATTCAACTTTGTTGAATTGCGCCGGGTACAACGTGCCGCACCGTGCAGTATCGTCTTATCGAAGCAGACATCGACCGCAGGGATACCACCCTAGAATGTCAGGGCATCGCTATCCGGTCAGGCGATGTCGAGCTCGAAATATTTAACATATACATACCCCCTGTCACCTGCTGCCCGGCAGGATATCACCCTGATATAGGTGCGCTCCTCAGAGGTGAAAACCGTATGGTAGTAGGTGACTTTAATGCGCACCACGATCTTTGGCACTCAAGCCTGTCAAACGATCGTAGGGGAACAGACTTGGCTGAGCAGATAGACGATTCGACATTCTGCACAATGAACGACGACGCACCCACCAGGATTATGGGTAACTGCAGTAGCTCGCCAGACATCACAATAGTCAGCGCTGGTCTGATAAACAGCATAACGTGGCGACCTATGCTGACTCTAGCATCAGACCATCTACCCATAGTCATCTCGATTGATAAACCAACCGACTTTGCCTCCGCCAAACACCGGACCTATATCAACTTTTCTAAAGCTGATTGGAAAGGTTACGCGGAGTTTACCGAAAACACCTTCGCAGCGCTCCCCACACCAACCGACGTCCATCTCGGTGAACGTAAGTTCCGCAGGGCTGTCACTGCTGCTGCAGCTCGCTTCATACCGGCAGGATGTATATCGGACCCACGTCCAAACTTCCCTGCCGAATCGGCTGTCCTAGCCGATGAGCGTGATAGCCTTCGTCAGGCCGATCCCAGAGATCCCCGTATCAGGGATCACAACGCGGAGATTCGGCAACTTGTAAACGTACATAAGCGGAAGAAGTGGCAGGAGCACCTGAAGACTTGTAATTTCACCTCTGGTGTGAGCAAGCTTTGGTCAACCGTGAGGTTATTGTCTAATCCGACGAAGCACGACGACAGAGTCGAAATTTCCTTCGGCGACCATGCTTCGTCGGACCCGGAGCGATGCGCGAGCTATTTTAGCCGGCAGTTCATACTGCATCCTCCGGTGGACAAAGCCAAGCGTCGAGTGACCAGAAGGCTGCACAAACTGCCAACAAATTGTGCCCCCCTTGCTTTCACTTGCGGTGAAGTTCAGGTGGCCATCGGGAAGGCGAAAGCCTCCAAAGCCATGGGTCCCGACGGTATATGCATGCTGATGCTGAAAAATTTGGGTCCTGCGGGGGTAGCGTACCTAACGGAGGTCCTCAATTTGTCAGTGGCCACTCTCATCATCCCAGACATCTGGAAGGTGGGGAGAGTGGTCCCACTGCTCAAACCGGGGAAACCTGCAAACAAAGGAGATTCGTATCGTCCGATTACACTCCTTTCCCCGGTAGCGAAGACACTCGAGGCCTTGCTACTCCCGTACTTCACAAATCACCTGACCCCAGCGAAGCATCAGCATGGTTTCCGTAAAGTGCACAGCACAACAGCAGCACTTAACGCCATAAACACTCAGATAACTCGTGGCCTTAACCGTAACCGTCCCTGTGAGAGAACGATTCTAGTAGCGTTGGACTTGTCAAAGGCGTTTGACACCGTCTGCCATTCCACGCTACTAGAAGATATAGAGGCCTCCTCTCTCCCACAGAGGCTCAAACGGTGGTCGGCAAATTATCTAAGTGGTCGACATTCGTCGGTAATGTTCAGAGACAAAACGAGTAAGCAGCGAAAAATAAAACAGGGGGTTCCTCAGGGTGGTGTCCTTTCCCCGCTACTGTTTAACTTTTATATTTCAAAGCTCCCTCAACCACCAGAGG
>NW_023479426.1:0-2381 GCF_013731165.1 Rhagoletis pomonella | reverse complement strand
GTTTGCAGGTTCCAGTACAAATTAGTACTGACTATTGGTAACCATACAAACCTATTCAAATATCGTCGCCTGGATGGAAAATTACCGGAAGCGTCATTTTGACAATTTGTGGTTTTTGGATATCTTCTTTAGTTTCCGACTAATTGACTAAAATTTTTTCGGTTATTTGGTACAAATTGCGTTAGTATTGCTGTCGTACTAAACTAATCAAGATCTTTCAAATTGAGTTATCTGTTCTTCTTTAGTTTCCGACATATTCAGCTTTATCATGAGTTTAATTTTCTAGAACCGGGTCACTTTTCGTTTGCGTGTGTTCACTACAGGTGGATGAAAAAATTGTTGGCGAAATTTTGTTCGGGCGAAACTCACGATTAGGCTGATTATAAAAAGTATGGTTAAGTTATAAAAATTGTTATCACATTTTGGCGTATATCACTAAAACTGACTGCAAATTTTTTGACAAAT
Organism: Rhagoletis pomonella; assembly: GCF_013731165.1. Classification (NCBI taxonomy): domain Eukaryota; kingdom Metazoa; phylum Arthropoda; class Insecta; order Diptera; family Tephritidae; genus Rhagoletis; species Rhagoletis pomonella. The sequence continues at coordinate 1,916 of NW_023479426.1, read as the reverse complement.
GTCGTATACGACAAAATTTTATTAAACTCATAAATGGTTGACACTAAACTAAAAAAATAAGATAATTTAAGAATTTCATGAAGTAGTACAAAGCATTCTCCGACACTTTGGAGAAAATCTGTAGTCGTGTTTCTGAGAAATTGCATTCCAAACTTCAATCGTGAGTTACCGAAAGTAACTTGTGACAATCTTTTATCCAGGGATCTACATAAATTATAATTGTCATTATTTTCGCAGTTGGAGTATATGCCAGACGAGTAACAGGTATATACATACAAGGATACCTAAATTATCGCGTTGAACTTGTATATTTATATCTCTCCAACGCATTAATTCTATATACGTCAGTACCAACGCCTGACAAAGTTATGTCTAAATTTAATAATGGCTCTATGACAAAATATTCATGGAATGTATTCGTAGATTTTTATTTACTTCATTTCATACATTAACATTGATGTTTTGTTTTTCATACATTAGTATTGATGTTTTTTACTAAATACCAGGAATACATATTTAATAAAAAACTATTTCATTTAAGCTTAACCAACTTTTAGTTGCTCGGAGCTAATTTTGGAACGCTTCACGAAATATTTTTATAGACAGTAAATGCAACCCTGGGTGCATCATTAACGAGCTGAAAAACCAAACAAATAAAAAAATTCCATCTGAACCAATATTCCCAAAAATTATAAAGCAAAACAAAAACCATTTTTTCCAATTTATGCACTGTTATTTTTATTATTGCAACCCAATTTAGCAGCTCTTCAAACATTTTCCACATTATGCTTTTAGGGCTAGTAGTTTCCGACCCCATTTGCTCGTTTTTTTTTTCAATTCTGAATTTAGGCTAGGCTTCATGGGAACTTACTGTGGGTGCAAACAGACCACATTTTGTAAACTGAATTGTGATATTTAATTTTATTTTATAATGAAAAATGAATTTATTGTGCAATTTTTTAAGTTTACTAGATGTAAGACAACTTTAAATTTTCTTTATATATTGCATGCTTTAGTTTTAATTCTGTTTAAGTTAAGTTATAAAGGTGAAAATAGGCCTCCTGGGCAACCGAGCACATTAAAAAAAATCGGTAACGCGCGTAAAAGCATACCTCACAAGTGGTGTGGAAAATGCAAGAACAAATATAAATGGAATAATTTTCGAAATTATGAAATGGTTATTGGTATTTTCCATCTCAAAGGGGATGATTAATTTGAACGTTACTTAAGCTGCCTTTACACGGTCGATTTTTGTCGTTTAACCAAAATCTACCCGTGTAAATTGCAATTCAACCGTAAAATGTAAGCGTTTTGGCTAGTCGATATCTTAAGTAAATTTTCCAGTCGACAGAAATCGACCCGTGAAAAGGCAACTTCAGGAATTTTTTAATTTTTTTTTTTTTTTTTGCTTGGGCGTCTTTTGAAGATGTGCCAAATTATATTGTCGACTTAAATACAAAACAACAATTTCTTTAAGCCATCTTGTGCAGCAATTTGTTGATCTTATCCTCACGACTACCGAAATCACCAACCTCAACGTAGTGATTAGCCTTCTTGCGCCAGCCTCGGGTTGAAGTGTTGAGCTTGAATAGCAACAGGAAGTTGGGGGCTTTCTTGAAGTGAAGTGAATCAACGCACTGAATTTAGTGCGCTTCGCGAAATTTGCGTTCGATCCCAAAGCAGAGATTGGGACACGCTTGACCATTCCACGTTTGTACATCAATTCACAAACTGATTTAAGATTTGGATAACCCCATATAGGGGGTTCGGCATACGTAGCATATTAATGGTTGCCTTGCTCAATTTGATGAACACACCGTTTTAATGTGGCGAAGACAGAACTGTAAAACTACGCACTTTTTGTGCAACTTTGGTGATACCGCGGATGCGGATCACAAAAGCCAATTTGGATTTTT
>NW_023479425.1:0-2382 GCF_013731165.1 Rhagoletis pomonella | reverse complement strand
CAGTGAGGTTGTCGACGCATTAATAAAATATAATTCATTTACATACATATGTATGTTTGTATGTATTTTACGGCACTCATATGTATGCAGCATTTGTATTTTATAGTATGGGCCAGCAAATGCTTGAAGAAACAAAGTAAAAGGTGTTTGAACAAGTGTTTATAGCAGATTAAATTATCTACACATAATTAAGTAGTTTAAATATTCTTTCTTTGCTTCATGCTTAGTCACGATATTGCCAATCACTTTATTTGTATACCCGAATATCGCTGCTTTTGCATACATGCATATTTTTAACCGACTTCCAAAAAAGCAGGAGGTTATCAGTTCGTCGGAATATTATTTTTATTTTTTTTTTTGTTTTTGTATGTATGTTACCGCATAACTTTGCACCACGTCAACCGATTTCTCAGAGGTGGTCCCATACTAATTTGGTTAAGATCCGATTATTGGATCATGAAATATATAGATATATATATATTTTTTTTAAGTCGGTTTTTTTTTGCTAAAAATTACTTGTAATTTTATTGACTAATAAGCAAATAAATATGCTATACATATACATATATGGACATTAGCGCGGGTCAATTTGTAAAGGGCATTTTTTTCGACTACGCACGTATAGCACAGAAGAATTCTACGCGTAATTCTAAGCGAATTTGGCGAGGAAGTGGTAAATTTTTGTACAAAAAACATGTCACTCAACTGCGCCCATACCCCGACCCGATTAGAATGGTGTGAGAGATTCAGTTTTTTTGGGAGGTGCCACGCCGCCTTTTACAATAACTCCAATTTTTCCATGCGTTTGGCGTTGATATTATATATCTCTATACTAAGTGGCAGCACTCTACGATGAATTTTTCCAGAGATATGTTGTGTGGAAACTTCAGTTTGTATTTTTGAATTTAAGTGTGCGCTGCCCAATCTACAAGAAAGGCGACCCCGCCCCATTCGTGTCAACTGCCGCGGGATCAGCTTTCTAAGCATAGGTTACAAGGTCTTATCGAGCGTATTGTGAAAAAGACTGAAGCCCACCGGCAGTGAACTGATTGGGCCTTATCAGTGTGGCTTCGGGCCTGAAAAATCCATCATAGACCAGGTATTCACAATACGCCAAATCATGGAAAAGACCCGCAAGAAAAGGATCGACACACACCTCATATTTGTCGACTTTAATTTTCCGTCATCCCTAATGTATAGTTTGGAGTGGAGACAATCCGATGTGGGCATTGTGCCATCTTCCTTCGATGAATGTAATGGTAAAATAAAAGCGTTGATTTTTGAAAGGCAACGGTTTCGTAAGATATTAGATGCTAAAATATTTTTTTTAAATAAAAGTTAAAACACTTAATTCGTTCTTAATTTGTGTAGCATCCGAACCAGCAAAATCTCCGAAATTGGGTCCGAAAAAGGAGAAGGAAAATGAATAAAATGCGGATTGTCGTCCGCTTAACAATTCAATTTTCGCATACTTTGAAGATCCGTTTTCCACTAAAGTGTGCGGCAAGTACCGAAATTCTTTTTTAAACGGATACGTTTTTGGCTGTTGTCCTAAAATTTTTCTGATTGTATTTTTCGTTCAATACGTTTTCTTTCAGTACTTTACATATATATTTATGTGACGCCGCACAGTGGTTCGGATAGCAGATCTAGCTGGACGAAAATCAATTTTTTGTTTGTTTTTAAAATACTTAATGGTACTTGGAATACATTCCTGACAATACATTCAAATAGAAATTTCATTTATTGAAGCATTAACATATGAAAACAAACAAAAAAAGGTAAGTCAACGCCGCCTATTTGAGAACTCTATTTTAAAAGCTGAAATTTAACTTAAAAGATTGCTAATTGCACCCACAAATATTTGCATAATTGCAAATTGACTTTATAAACAAAAAATTACACTTATTCCGCTATAGATTCAGAGGTCATAACGCAATTTATGTCCACATTGGTATAAGCAAATTTATTCTGAAAAATCGTCGTTTTGATTAATTAAAAAATTAAATTAAAGAGTAGGAAAAGTAAAGGCCGCCGAAGGCCGTTATAAAACCACTTGCATATTATTCTTTACACCTTCGCAAATGCAGAGGGTAAGTTCGATAACCAAGTCTAACCAATTGGCTTAGATATTTACATTTTAGTGACAGTATGTCAAATCTCAAAATTCAAAAGTAATTATTAACAGGAATGTATCTGAATATAAATATAAGATCAGTGGCGGATCCACGGGGAAGAGGGGGGGGAGGGGTTGTGTGTTAAAACAGAAAAATAGTTGGAGTTATAAAACCTTTGGTTATGAAAGAGTTAAAAAAATAGTACCCAGTTACATGGGAATCTACCGATTTTTTTAAATTTTCGTCCGCCATATTGGATCCGCCA
>NW_023479424.1:0-2382 GCF_013731165.1 Rhagoletis pomonella | reverse complement strand
CAAATACTAATGCATGAAAATCCTAACCTCAAAAAAATCACCCGTTATGTACATACATAATATGTAAAAAATAAATGCTTTTACCCGAAAATTAAGATACATACATATGTGACGCCGCACGAAGAAACACAGCTTAGCGCCCAGAAATTTGATTTTTCATTTTTCATCCAAATTTGTAACGTGGTGCAATCGGAAAAAAAATGCTGCTTTTCAACTTTAAAAGCCGATCTGAGGCAAAAAGCTAGGGGTAAAATCATGCTACCTTTACTTTCGGCCGTCCCATAAAATTTCCCAAAAGACGCTAAAGTGTGCTTCTTCGTGCGCCAGACGTACTACTTTTAGGAGTACACGTACCCTTTTTTATTGCAATGTACTCCCTTGCACTGCTTTTTTTATCGAAAATAGAAATGTACTCCTTTCTCCGTTTCAGAATCTGGCAACCCTGCATATATAGAAGTTAATAATATATTTTCGCAGAGAAATCACTTCTGAATTGCTGTTCGATTTTAAATGAAATTTATTTTAATGATTGTAAGAAATGTAAACTGAACATTTGAAAACATGTTTAGGTACATAATTTGGCTGTAGCTGAGTGTGCAGTCGTGTTAGCTTTTACTTCTTGGATTCCAGGAGGTTCTGGGTTCAATTTCTGCCTACGAAGCATTTTAAAAGGAAAATAAATAAAAAGTTTTGTTTAATATTTAAATAATAGTTGAGTAGTACGGTTTTCGATTTTTGCTTTGTGTTTCCGAAATATGAAAAAGCATCTGTGTATTGCAGAACGAAAGTGTATTTAAACGAAAAAATCTCGAAACCAAAATCTGTTTAAAGTAGACAATCGATCGCCTGGCGCCAAGTCAAATTTATTTTATACCATACGGTAGATTTTTTTCGTCAACGTTAACCGGCCATACGAGTCAACAATTAGCCATTTAGTGCAGAAATTCGAAGACACTGAGTCAGTGCAACACCCGTACTACTACGAACAGGGCGTTCGACCGAAAATATTAGTGCTCTGGAACAAAGTATGGACCATGCCGCAACAACCCCAATTCGCCGTCGTGCACAGCAATTGACCCTTTCTCACAGCACCGTTCAGCGGATTTTAACAAAAGATCTAACTACATATTTTTACACGCCTAAAAAATTCAAGTGAAATAGGAACTGAATGAAGGCTAGAGACCATTTGCAGCGCCGTATATGTACCAATTAAATGCTTGAGCAACAAGTAGTTGATACCACCGACTTTCCAAAAAGAAAAATCATCATCGCGATGAGGAACATATTCACCTAAACTGATGCGTTAGGAAGCCAAACTGCCACATTTGTGGTACATACTTAAAAACCACACGACATTCAAGAAAAAACTATGCATCCACAACGAGTCACCGTATGGTGTGGTTTTTGGACTGGCGGAATCATCGGACAGTACTTCTTCGGAATTGACGCCAGTAAAACAAATTCGAGTCAATTCAATTGTTACAATATGGGTTTAAAATGAAAACACTTTGGAAGAGGGTTGCCACCTGTTTAAAAAGTTAAATTCTCCTCGTTCATATGTTCAGTACCTGCGGACTTTAAAACCCTTGCAACTCTAGGAAATTTCACGTAAAGCCGTATGTCCTCTCCAACCTCTCTCCTTCCTCGGCAAACACCAGCGGGTACCCCGATGAATAATTTTAGGGCTGGAGCATTTGCAACAATTCGTGCGATATATCCTAGCCAGTGCAGGTGCTGAACTAAGTTTATATTACTTACTCCTTACATCGAATGAAAGACCGGACTCTTTGCTGAAAATATTCTTAAGATCGGTGAGGACCGAGAGGTAATGGCTGCAAAAGGCCTTATCAAAATCGAAAGTAGCTTTTTCAATGTTGTAAGCTCTTAAGACAGCCTAATAAGTGACATTTTACAACAAAACGTGAGCAACGAGGGATTGTTATGCGAAGGAGCAATCCTCGCGACTAAAAACAAATTAGTGGAAAACATCAATAAAAAAATTTCAGCATTGAGATCCAACGCAGAATCGCTCTTGTCAACAAGTGCTATTTTAGACTGAGTAGGCAATTCAGGAGTAAAGTCCTCTCTCGGCGTACGAAAACCGCGCTCTATAAGTCTCTCATCATGCCCATGCTGGTATATGGCTCAGAAGCCAACATCCGATGAGGCGGCTCTTGGAGTGTTTGAGAGAAAGATTTTGCGGAAGATTTACGGGCCTTTACGCGTTGGCGACGGCGAGTACCGCAGACGATGGAACGATGGGCTGTATGAGCTTTACAACGATATGAACATAGTGCAGCGAATTAAAATACAGCGGCTCCGCTGGCTTGGCCACGTCGTTCGAATGGACACCGACGCTCCAGCTCTGAAAGTATTCAACTC
>NW_023479423.1:0-2382 GCF_013731165.1 Rhagoletis pomonella | reverse complement strand
ATGAATGAAAATTTTGAACAAAATTCTGTTTCCAAAGTCGTGGCTGTCAGCCGAATCGGATCAAAATATTGTTTTATTTTTTTAAACACCCCGTGTTTTATAAGCATTTGAATTATTGGAACCACAGATGATGAGGGTCTCAGATAGCTACGTAATTCTTACCTAATTAAAGGTCAGACCAATACCCTTTTCTCTTTATAGCCAGACGTTGACCATTGATGCTGGAAACCCCTATTGAAGGAGCTTACTCTTTGACTTTAAATAGCAAAGAAGGAAGACGTAGGGGGAGAGTTCTACCACAGAAGTTTTTAGCCAACGAACCAATGTATATCTCTATGAAAAAAATATTGCCCGACAAGTAAAAAACACTACTGTTTTTAAATTTTTGCTAAAAATAAATTTCCCAGAGAGCCCTATTTGAAATGATTGAAACGAATATATCGTTACTTTAATTCACAAAGGCCATAACCAACACTTTTTTCGAAACTGCGTTTTTCACAGCTTTTGGTAGGATATTAAAATACACCTTCACTAGAAAGTGAAGTGTTAGTTTCAAAACCAACGGAGTTATGCCACTTTTTAAAATGCCCTATCCGTATGAGTGATTGGTTTTTGTAATGCTGTTTGCTTCTCCTGTAAAATAACAAATTTGCTGGTTAGGGCCTTTGTGAAATAAGGTGACGGTGTGTAACATCAAAAGCAAGTCAAAACGCAGGTATTTAAAGGACAGAAAACGGTGAAAAAATATTAAAAGGACTATGTTCTCTTTGACGTACGTCAAAGGTCAAGTAGATGCATATAGGCTTTACGTGATTACCTGCCAAAAGGCTTTAATCACGGTGCCCGCATTTGGCACAACGGATTAATTTTTGCCTTAATCATTGCCCTGAAATGCAAGCATTTCAGTTCCAAAGGCAGTGTGGGAGGACACACTAACCACCTTGGTGAGGCCGAAACCTACCTAAAGTCTCTGCCGTTCTTTGGGTCCCGGCACCCGATTGCAATGCAACTCCACATCGAACCCTTTTTGAGTTCTACCGCCTTTGGTATTAAACCACAGCTCCCGCAATACTCCCCGAAGGGCCATACCTCAGTGAACAGACTGGAGTAGTGCTCACCAGCCAGACTTGCTTGACCAGCTCGAGTCACGCAACGTACTAAACATACCAGAATACACATGCTCAACCGTACAACTAAGAAGGTGTGCTTTTATCACATATTCACCAATCCACGGTTTACCTCAAATATTTACACCGTGTTTTCAACCCTTTCTCCACATTTTCCACAGTTACAACAGTTTTCAACATTATCATCCAGCTAATCTCGCTCCTCTCACAAGACTTACTAATCTCATTCCACCCCGGTGTCCCTATCCGGAGTGAAAATCGACTATCAACCCTTGTTCAAGTCACTTGACTCACCTGATTCATTCTGCTCGTCTCGCTACCCTCGCAGGTCCTACTAGCCTTACTGGGGAACACATTCCAGCCCGGGTGGACAATAGGCATGGAATTGCTCCTTTTCAGGTTTTCTACACCTACTCAAGCAGCTCGTCAAGAGCCACATTCTTCCTTGCAGAACTTCCCAGCTATACGATTTTACATGTGCATCTGGCTTGTCTTTCGACCTTGTTCGTCTCACTGGCTTTGCTTATCTAGCCAGCGAACACACTCCAGGGGCATCTGTTCGCCCGCGGTTCCTCTTTTAAAGTCTTAGGTATGACTTCCGAAAGTCGTAGACTCTTCTACCAATTGAGCCTCTGACCGACTCAGGATTGGTAGCCTTTGACTGGGGTACCCGGGATTGTGACACCCGTAGCCCCGCAATGCGGAACCCCCCTGGGCTCGTTGGTACGGTAATCTCCACATCGGAAACTGCGTAAGCACATGTCCTACAAAGGTTCCCATGCGGAGCATCCCTGTTAGTTCATGCCGACATAGAAACCCCTAAGGGCTCCGCGTCAAGGACACCAACGTTTCGCTAGATAAAGGTCAAGTAGAAGTGGAAACTTGTATGACTGCCCATTGATAGCTCGGTTATATAGCTTAAGAAATAATATGTTTAAAGACATTTTTATCAAAGTTCGCCACGACCAAGGGCAAAAATATTACCTACAAATTGTCATTTTGTTTGCCATATATACGTTTTATCGGTGCACTTGCACAACATTCGCATTCGCAAAAGCTCCGCATTGATTATTGCGAATGCGAATAGTACGAATATTCGCAACAACCCTGGTATGTACATAATTTGGTTCTTTTAATAAATATGCGTATGTTGGATTTTCAACGAAATTGCGCATATATGCAGTACTTCGTTTTTCTCATATTACTTTGGTTTTGAGTCGAAACTGTGCATTAGAGTGGTCCAAAATAATAAAGT
>NW_023479422.1:0-2382 GCF_013731165.1 Rhagoletis pomonella | reverse complement strand
CGCTGTCGTTACGTCGTGAAGTTGCAGTCGTCAAAGTGTTCCGAGCTTGAATTGAATGAAGGTATGTATGTATGTTTTTTTGTTGGTTGATACGCAAGCAGTGTATAAAAATTAAAACCTGCCACATATTGACAAATTTTCGCTTTTTATTTTTCTTTATTTTTTTTATTTTTTTATTTATTCAATTTATTTATTTATTTAATTTTAATTTTTTTTATTTGGTATTCTAATTTAATTTTTTTTAATTTTTTTTTTGTACTGATAGCGCATGCGCAACGGTAATAGGTAGTCAGTTCAAACTTGCGCCTTATTATATTCAAATTGATCAAGTTATAGAACTTTTTAGATTTTTTTTCTAGAAATGTATGTAAGTAAATTAGTGCCGCGGTGAAGGTTAAACGGATTTCATTATAGAATTAACCATGATAAAAATATTAGAAGGTAAAATCATTCTCTCACTTCGTCGGCCATGATTTTTTTCTGACGTTTGACAGCATTTTAAAATCATATAAAATTTAAAATAAAAAACTAAAAATAAATTATAAAAATAAAATAGATAAATACAACTATTTATATTAGTGGGAAAAGAATCATAGTGCCTTTTAAAAACGTGCACTTGTTTTGCTGAAAAGCATTTGTAGCATAACAAACATTGCATTTTGCAAAAAGCGTTTGCCAACATCATTATTTTACGAAATATATTTTCAGTATGCATGAACAGAGTACATCCAACCACGATGTTGCTTCGTTGCTTGCTCAGCGACGACTAAACTAAAGAGCGTAACAAATGCGTGTGATGACATGAACCAAAAAGACAAGATCACGCGGGCAGGAGAGTAGCCCGTTAGAATCGCATTAAGGAAAAAATTTGAACGATTTTGACATTAGCCGTTTGTTTACATTTCTTCGTTGTTTACAATTTGGTGGTGGCTTTTTACTGCAATTTTCTTCATTTTCGCTTGAGACAACGTGTGTACACATAAGATAAAGAATAATTTAACACAACGGCATGATTTTTAGAAGAATTTGTATAATAAAAATGATTTTTCATGCGTACAACAATTTCGCGGTTTTCTCCGTTCTCTTCGTTGTTTACTTCTTACAACAAAGATGGCGTCGAGATTTCGGCAGCTAGAAAATAACTTTTTTCGTTCTTTCCTTCCCGCGTGATCTTGTGTCTTTCGTTCATGGTGTGATGAGAGCTTGTACAATTGTACTATGGCGTGCCGACCATTGATCTAGACCAAAGATAGTCCAAAAATATAAAGCAATGTAATGTAAAACAGGTGAATTGTGCTAAAAGTGGTCCGAATGTAATGCATAAGGTATGAGTTTTGAACTGGCTACAATGTCATGCAATAGCGGACAACGGGTACAATTAACGACTTGCTGATACTTATGTAGGCACTTAGTCTTTCATGTGCGACATTGGCATGCGGAGAGAGTATCCGCTTAGAAAATCTGACCCCGGTTCGAATCGCAGCTGGGCAAGTTTTATTTTTGTTTTTTTTCCCAAAATTGGTTACAATGTAATGCAGAAGCGGACAATTGGTCCAAACTGTGGACTAGTTACAATCACTTGCAGTCTAGTTTGTGGTGTACTCAAAGTCTATTCCGAGATCCTACAGGGAAGCGGGAGCTAAGTGTGAGAATGTATTAGTGTGTCTAATTCATTTTGCATGCTGTCGCGTTCTCATCGTTACGCTCTCGTTCTATACGTACGTATGCCTGCTCATTTGGGATGTTTTCTATTTTTGTTCCTTTTTTTGGGTACCGCAAGCATGTGCTCCTCTCTAATGTATGCGTATTTAGCCTTAGATATGGCAAGAATATTTTCAAATAAAAATTATACTTTTCGTTCAACTCTGGTTCAACTAATCGCCTGTGAAAGTTGAACAAGACACACACGCTTTAAGCGAAAACTGAACGATTTCGAGCAAAAATGGTGGACCTACGCAACCTTCCGTAGTAAGGGGGGACAAAAAGTCATAATGGGGTACGTCTGGCAACCTTAGTTTAGACACTATCCCTGCAAAAGTCGATACTACTCCATGTATGCGTGTAAAGAGTACTCCTTAAGGACCAATGAGTACTCCAAAATTAACCACAATTCATATAAAAAATATGGTCCAATTAACATTGCGACGTCCTAGGGCAGGCCCATATACTCCATCCCTGCATTACATCAGAGTAGCACAAAACTACTCCAACACATTAACAATGGCATTGTTGTTATATTTTTTCGTTTGTACATGCTTTTGTTCTTCACTTCTCAAATGATTTTTCGAAATTAAAAAAATCCAAGACAAAAATTAAAAATTACATGTTGCCTTTAACGGCATTCGAACCCGAACATGCTGGGAGCTAAGAACTAACAGCGAG
>NW_023479421.1:669-2382 GCF_013731165.1 Rhagoletis pomonella | reverse complement strand
GTCGGCGTCCGTTTATCGGAAAGTCCGTGTATGAGACAGGAATGGGCGTAATCAGGAAAATGAATAATAGAAAAAAAAAAAATGAGAATAAATTTTCATTCATCATTTCAACATTTTTGAATGACGAATAAATTTATATTATTCTCTCAAGTACTTTCGAATGATGAATAAATTTTTATTCATCATTCAAGTAATTTCAAATAACGAATACATTTTTATTCTTCATTCAAGCACTTTTGAAGTGTAATTTAGTTCAACTATACACAAGGTGTAAGGAAATTTTTAGGACTATTTCGATATTTTCGGGGTTCTCGGGAATATATCGAGATTTTTGGGAGTAATTCCGTATTTTTGGGACTATTTCGGGTTTTGCGTGCCTTCCTCGAGATTTTCATTCGGGGGTTCTCGGGATTTATGACTATTTCAGGATTTCCGAGAATTCTTCGGGATTTTCTGGACTATTTCGGGTTTTTCGAGACAACTTCGATATTTTCGGGGTTCTCGAGTATATGTCGGGATTTTTGAGACTATATTGGGATTGTTGGACTATTTCCTGATTTCTTCGGGATTTTCAGGAATGGGTTTTTCGAGACTACTTGGAGATTTTCGGGATTCTCGGCTCTAAATCAAGATCTGCGGGACTTGTTCAGTATTTTTGGGACTTCTTCCGAGATTTTCGGGGTTCTCGTGAATATATCGGGATCTTCGGGACTACTTCGGAATTGTTGGGCTATTTTGTGAAATTTTGGGACTACCAGACGTCCTAATTTTCCAGGATTGGTCCTGTTTTCAGACAAATTGTCTCCGAAATTCCGAAGCAGTTCCGAAAATCCAGAAGAAATCCCGGTATGGTCCCGAGAACTACGAAAGTCTCGAGAAACTCCGAACAGTTCCCAAAACACCGAATTAGTCCCGCAAATACCGTAGAAGTCTCGAAAATCCTGAAATAGTCGAAAAATTCCCAAGTAGTCCCGAAGATACCGATATAAACCCGAGGACGCCGAAAATCTCGAAGTGGTCTCGAAAAACCCGGAATAGTCCTGAAAATCCCGAAATAGTTCAAAACTACGAAAAAAAATCCCAAAAATCCAGATATATTCCCGAGAACCCCGAATATCTCGAAGTAGCTTCGTAAAACCCGAAATAGTCCCATAAACTCCGAATTGGTCCCAAAAATTCTTAAGATCCCGAAATAGCCGCGAGAACCCCAAAAATTTCGAATTAGTTTCGAAACACTCGGAATAGTCTCTAGAATCCCCGGAAAATCTCCAAGATCCCGAAACTTCCGATAAAGTCCCAAAATTTCCGGAATAGCCCAAAAATCCTGAAGTAGTCCCGAAGATACCGATACAAACCCGAGGACGCCGAAAATCTCGAAGTAGTCTCGAAAAACCCGGAACAGTCATGAAAATCCCGAAGTATTTCAAAAATATCAAAAAAATCCCAAAAGCCCCGATATAATCCCGAGAACTTCGAAAATCTCGAAGTAGTTTCGTAAAACCCGAAATAGTCCCAAAAATTCCGAATTGGTCCCAAAAATTCTTAGATCCCGAAATAGCCCCCAAAAACCCCGATTGTCTCGAAAAACCCGGAATAGTGCTGAAAATCCCGAAATAGTTCAAAATACCAAAATAGTCCCAAAAATCCCGAAACAGCCCCGACAACTCCGAAAATCTCGAAAAACCCGAAAAGGTACCAAAAAATCCGAATTGG
>NW_023479421.1:0-569 GCF_013731165.1 Rhagoletis pomonella | reverse complement strand
CGGAACAGTCATGAAAATCCCGAAGTATTTCAAAAATATCAAAAAAATCCCAAAAGCCCCGATATAATCCCGAGAACTTCGAAAATCTCGAAGTAGTTTCGTAAAACCCGAAATAGTCCCAAAAATTCCGAATTGGTCCCAAAAATTCTTAGATCCCGAAATAGCCCCCAAAAACCCCGATTGTCTCGAAAAACCCGGAATAGTGCTGAAAATCCCGAAATAGTTCAAAATACCAAAATAGTCCCAAAAATCCCGAAATAGCCCCGACAACCCCGAAAATCTCGAAAAACCCGAAAAGGTACCAAAAAATCCGAATTGGTCCCAAAATTCCCCAAGTGGTTACGTAGATCCCGATATAGGCCCGATAACCCCGACAATACCGAAGTTGTCTCGAAAAACCCGAAATAGCCCCAAAAATCCCGAAGTAGTTGCGTTGCCTAAAAGAATATTATTTATCTAAAAAATCACAAATCAAAATGCATTTAAAATAGAAGTAATTAATTTGAATATTTTCAAATAGTGTAAAGATTTCTTAACGCTCTTTAGTTTAGCACCCATATATTGTTATT
>NW_023479420.1:0-2383 GCF_013731165.1 Rhagoletis pomonella | reverse complement strand
ATTCTAGGATGCAGCATTTTTGAATACCTAGCGGCTAGAAATTGTATATTTATGTATAAGCTTATAGAATTCAAAACTCCAAAATAAGTTTTTGAAAAATTAAAATCAACAAGGTCTAATAGAAATCAAAGTCTGATTGGCCCCAAATATTCCTACTTGTCTTCAGCTAGGCTGTTCTTCATTAATGCTGTAAGGCTCTGGAACTCAGTTCCTCCTGAATCCGTAAAAGCAGCGATGAATCGGAGTAACTTCAGAAAGGTATTGCATAATTACTTTAAATCTGCACAATGAATGTGGTTGCGATTAAACTGTTGTCATTTCTCTGTCTCTGTCACTTCTACTATTAAACCAAATTTTGTATGTTCGCATTTATATTTATATGCCTGACCTTTTATTATATCTGGCCTTAAATTTAAAGTCTTAATTTTAATTTTAATTAAAAATACAAATATTGATATTTTTCGTTGCTATTTGATATATTGTTAGTTTTATGTTTACTTTGTACAAACATTGAGTTTTACAAACTGTTGATGTATTATAAAAGACTCAAAAGTCTTATTTCTTAAATAAATATGACATATGAAATATGAAAATATCCTTCAAATTATGTTTTATTGAAAAGTGAATTAAACAATTTATTCTGGCGGACTTATATACATATAGATGTATAGGTAGAGTATGAAAATTGCTGCGGAATGGTTTCATTTAGTCACCGAAGAAACACATTTTTCGCGGTTTCTAAATTTGCCATTACACGCTTGCGCAGTACAGACCACTCACCTGTCTCTGCGTTTTACTCAACAGTGATTAACAAAGCACTCGAAAAAACCGTCAATTGTACTGGAAGAATATAAATAAATAAATAGCTTCTAGCCAGTGTTCAAAAATACTAACTAATTTAAAAAAAATGGAAGAACCACCGGATCGAGACAAAACTAAAGAACAACTCTTGTTCCAAACAAACAAAACCAAAGTACTAAAAAATAACTCCAAAGTGCCAAAATACTTCGATGACTCAGAAAACCTTTCAAAAGTCTCTCCTTTTCTAATTAAAAAAGTAATAGACTGTGTGTGCGGTAGTGAAGTCGAACTATGCAAAAAGTTAAGAAATGGCAATATTCTAATAAAAACAAGTAAGAAAGTCTAAGTTCGGGCGGAGCCGAACATTAAATACCCGGCGCAAGTATTAAATATATGTTTTTTCACCTTTCCGAAACCTTCCGCTAGATGGTAAGCCGGGGTGTATCAATTTTGAGTAAATTAGCGTCCTTCAATTTCGAAATATTTAAGTTTCAAGAATTTCTGAAATTTACCGTTATATGAGAAGCGGCCGTTATTTTAGTCCGATTTCAATAATTTTCAACGTTTTGCTTATATATGGCAAGCACAATAACCACAACGAATTTGGTACAAATTGGTAGAACGGTTACCGATATACTTATATGTGATCATAAGTGGGCGGTGCTACGCCCATTTTCCAAAATTTTACCATAAACGTATTTCTTGGTAAAGAATTGCTGCAAGCATCAATTTTGAATAAATTAGCTTCAATATTTACTGATTTATCGAAGATTTTGTATTTCTCTAAATTACCGTTATATGGGATGTGGGCGTGGTTATTGTCCGATTTTAAAAAGTTTCGGCGATTTTTTATGTTGTACGAAGGCCAACAACTGTGCGGAAGAAATTGGTGCAGCAGTTACCAAGATATACACATGTAACCATAAGTGGGCGTGGCTACGCCCATTTTCCAAAACTTTATAATATTCTTATTTTTCGTCTGTTCTTGGCCCTCTTTTGTTCAGTCTTTTTGTGAATGATGTATTCTCTGTGTGCCACTATGTCAATGTCCATGCTTACGCTGATGACATTCAGTTGTACTTGTCCAGTCAAATTGGTCTTGTTGAAGATTTGTGTTTTAAAATTAATAGTGACCTGTCTGCAATTTCACAGTGGGCCCACGATAATTGTCTTTGCTTAAATGCTGCAAAGTCGTATGTGTTGCCCATTAGTAAACGTGTAGTACATGTGGAAGATATTCCAAAACTGTTTGTTGGTAATAGCGTCCTGATATTGACTGACAAGATAAGAAATTTAGGGTTTGTTGTTAATTCTATGTTGAGCTGTTCTGACCATGTGAATAATGTTGTAAGTAACGTATATGCTGTTTTACGTAGATTAAGAATGTCAGCGTCGTTTACACCCTTAGATACAAGAAGAAAGTTAGCTATTCAGCTTATAGGGCCGCAGATCACGTACGGTGGGCTAGTGTATAGCAAGTTTGACTCTATTTAGTTTCGCAAAATTGATGTTGCGTTTAATAAGTTAAACCTTACGTTTACGGCCTCAAAAGATATGACCACGTTTCTATGTGGAAAAACAA
>NW_023479419.1:0-2383 GCF_013731165.1 Rhagoletis pomonella | reverse complement strand
AACGTTTGACTATATAAAAGTATCGCCGGTGATTGTGAACAAAAGTTTAGAACAAAATTATTGGAAAAAACCTTGATATCTTGGGTGACTTTACTGAGCAGATAGCTTAAAAGATTTCCTCTGTTTTTCTCAAAAAAGTTCTTTGGTGGCAAAATAATTTTATTTTTGTATTTTTATGCATTATAAATTTTAGGGCGGCCACTGTCGCTGAGTGGTTACCTGGGTTCGATCCCTGGTCCGAGCACCAGCTAAATTGGAAAACGTTTTATTCTAATAGCAGCCACCCATCGGCAGACGATGGCAAGCCTACGAGTGCATTTCTTTCTTAAAAAAGGCTTCTTATAAAACCATTTAACGTTCGGAGTCGGCGTAAATTGTGTAACAACATAAGGAGGATCACCACAAATTGGAGAAGAAGCTCGGCCAAACACTTAACAAAATAGTAAGCGCCACATTATTTTTGTTATTAAAATTTAAGCGAAAAACTAGGATTTCCACAGTAAACAGCCAAGCAATAACTCTGACCCAGTTAGCTGAATTTGATTATATTCTCCAGGAAGTAGTATAATTCTCAAAAGGACTAGTTCCTAGCCTATGCTAAGGCATTCTGATTTCGTGCGGAGTGTGTTACGCTTCTGTTTTGTCTTATGGTATGTATATTTGACTTCATTTATTACTTGCACTTTTATATACTATACAGAGATGTAAGTATGTATGTATGCAGTACCGTAAATAAAACTGAGCAATTATCTTCACTGCTAGTGTGAAAATGTTTAAATTGGTTTCTAAATTTAAACGCAATCAGAGTAAACAAAATGCATGCAACGTGCCACAATAATGTGCGCACAAGGAGTGCCAATAGAGTAGATACACGGCAATTCTCATCAAAACGCACATACAGGGTGTTGTATATTTATGATGTGTAATGGTATGATGTGTACGTGCCGCATGATCATATGGATATTTACATGCGATGTACATATGTATGTACATATGTATGTTTGTATGACTAAGTGCTACCGGTGAGCGCACGTTCGCCCATTTGTACAATATTTATAATTTATGTACAACAACTAGCCAATTTCTTACTTTGTTGATGCAAATTAACCAGAGGCAAACGTTAGTGGAAACAGCTACAAAAGTATTGCGAACTCAATAATATTATTTTTTGAAAATTGAAATTACTGCTAATGCATTGCAATGGATGTGCCGGTTTTGTGAAATCTTGAAATGCCTAGTTTCAGAGAAAATTAAAAACGTTAAATCGGCATCGTGATTGCTTTAGTATATATACTTATGTATTTATATATCGAGGGCTTATATTCAATACCCTCTATCTACACTTTTCACAAAACTGAGATTTTGATATAAAAATCCACCTAAGGCTTAACAGAAAAAGGGATCTTACATCACAAAATAGTTTTTGTGAAAATTGCAGATAGAGGGTATTGAATAGAAGCCCCCGTTATAAAAATCTTGAAAAAAATTATAATTTTGTACCAACTATAAGTACGAATAAGTACAACTAAAAATATTAGCCTGGCCCCGCCTGATGCTGAAGTGATTTCTGCACTTCTATAGCTAACCAGAATTAATTCCTTACTAAAGAGTGAGAGTGAGTGCTTAGGCTAATGAAACAGTAATTCTGCATCTCCACGAAGTGTTTAGAGGCTTCTCTCGGGTAACTTTCCGTAAAAAGTGTGCCACTTCATATGGCAAATCAAGATTAATGACGTTAGGAATTTCCTCCTACTGATGTAGTTGTAATTCACTCCACTAGGTTACTGGCTCTCACGTCTGATTGACAGGATATATAATGTGTACAAGCAAGCTTTTGCTGGGTTGTTTGCACCACCGCCAAGACGGGCGAGTTTGTATTCAATTAGAAGTAGATTTATCATCAAAACATTCGAGAAAATGAATCTGTAAATGTGCTAGCTAGGGAGGGTTCCACATTGAGCTCAATCGAGGACGAGATCTCATTTCCAATCGTAACTATAAGCTGGAGAATTTTTCTTAAAAATCTTCAAACGGGTAGCATATGGCGTCACTTGCCAGATATAAGCCTCAAAGCATATTCAATTTTATCAACCACAATGGTCGGTTTTAACATAGCCTACGAGGTTTGTTCTATTAAAATGGTACTTAGAAGGTTGGTTGGCCGTCGAGTTTTTCGCCGCCTAAATTAATTGCAGAAAATGTAGAAATGAAATCGAACGCAACACAATTGGATACCTCCTATGTCTCCAGGTCTATGGCATAATTAGGTTTTGAGTTCATTAACGTCTTCATAACTTAGCCCAAGCGTACCATAAAATATTGTTTAATGCACTTTTGTTGTGACCGCATTCAGTAAATCACACTGCGGCACTCATTTTTAATT
>NW_023479418.1:0-2383 GCF_013731165.1 Rhagoletis pomonella | reverse complement strand
TTTTACAAACTCATTTATATATACCCTCCTATAAGCACCTACCATTGATATGTCTGCATACCAAATTTCAAGTTCGTGTGACTTAAGGTTCCGAAGTTATAGCTGAAAAGAAATTCCACGCCTATGGGATGTGTCACGCCCCCTTCTACAAACTCATTTATATATACCCTCTTATAAGCACCTCTCATTTATATGTCTGCATACCAAATTTCAAGGTCATGTGACTTATGGTTCCGAAGTTATGGTTGATAAAAATTTCACGCCTATGGGAGGTGCCACGCCCCTTGTAGGATCCCATATGAACCCAACGGGACTGAAAGTTAGCTGCCCCCCAAGGAGCCAGTACGCAGCAGTGCAAAAGCAAAGTAAAAAATAAATTTTTAAATTTCCAACAATGCTCAGAAATAAATATCATTTTGAGTAGTAACATAAAATATTTTCTTTTGAAAAAAAGTTAATTTATGTATGGGCAAACATGTATGTATGTATGTATTTTCGTATGTATACCACATAGAAAAGAAAAAAAACCATGTTTATAAGTACACTTAATAAAACCATCAAATTTTTTACAAAAGCGCCATTCTTTTATTAAAACAAAAATATAATATAAAAATTAAAATTTGCATGCATCGCTTTTTAAGTGCTTTAGTTGAAGCGCTCACCAAGGGCTTCTTTGGGAGCAACAAGGGAGCGCTTCTTTCTAATGACACACAATGTTAAAATACAATGAAGTATGAAATTAGGCGGGGAGCGCTTACTGCTGAATATGGAGCGCTCTAATAGAACTAATGGAGCGCTTCTGGCCTATATCAGTTTTCAATAAAAAAACGGTTCAGGAATAAAAAATTGGGTTTCATGGTCGTAAAAGCTGAAAATTTAAAATATTAATTTCAATTTCAACATATTTCCTATTAAAAAATCAAAATGATCAACTCGGAACCACTCGGAATTTCCGGATCCGGAAAAAACTAATTTCATATTTATTTTCCTTGCCAACCTCATGTTTTTTCGTGCGAAAACTTTCGGTTTTTTGAAAATCGACCAAAAGAGGCCACTCTAATATACACGTGCGCGAAGCTGCTGCGCTTGTTACAAGAACAGCCCAGCCCAGGAATGGAATTTCAAAATTTCAAAATGTGCCTAATGGTCTTCGAAAATAGTGCCGAAAAGAAGATGTAAGTGCCACAAAATTAAATTTCTTTTCAGGCATTTTAAGAACAATATATTTTTAGGAATAATATTTTTGAAATACACTGAAGTAATTAATAAAAGACCTCTCCGAGCCGTTCGCCACAAAACGGGGTTTCAGACAGGGCGACTCCCTTTCATGTGACTTCTTTAATCTGATGTTGGAGAAGATAGTAAGAGCTGCAGAACTGAACCGCTCAGGAACAATTTACTACAAGAGCGTGCAATTGCTGGCTTATGCCGATGACATCGACATCATCGGTAACAAAACCCGCGAAGTCTGTTCTGCCTTTTCCAAGTTGGATAGGGAAGCAAAGCGCATGGGTCTGGTGGTAAACGAGGACAAGAGGAAGTATCTCCTGTCATCAAACAAACAGTCAGCACATTCGCGCCTTGGCACCCACGTCACTGTTGACAGTTACAATTTCGAGAAAGTAGAGAATTTCGTTTATTTGGGAACCAGCATTAACACCGATAATAATGTCAGCATTGAAATCCACTGTAGAATCACTCTTGCCAACAAGTGCTACTTTGGACTGAGTAGGCAATTCAGGAGGAAAGTCCTCTCTCGACGTACGAAAACCACGCTCTATAAGGCACTCATCATGCCCGTGCTGGTATATGGCGCAGAAAAATGGACAATGACAACATCCGATGAGGCGGCTCTTGGGGTGTTTGAGAGAAAGATTTTGCGGAAGATTTACCTACTGAGATTTGAAAACATTATGGTCAGCGTTATTAACACATACATGCGCAAGAATGAATCAAAATCTTAGCACGCCTATGGAATGTGCCATGCCCTGTTTTATAAACTCATTTATATATGCCATACTATAAGCGCCTACCATAGACATGCCTGCATACCAAATTTCAAATTCTTGAGACTTATGGTTCCGAAGTTATAGCTGATAAGAAATTCCACGCTTATGGGATGTGCCACGCCCTCTTTTACAAACTCATTTATATATGCCATACTATAAGCACGTACCATAAACATGCCTGCATACCAAATTTCAAGTTCGTGTGACTTATGGTTCCGAAGTTACAGTTGATCAAAAATTCAACGCCTACGGGATGTGCCACGCCTCCTTTTACAAACTCATTTATATATACCCTCCTATAAGCACCTACCATTGATATGTCTGCATACCAAATTTCAAGTTCGTGTGACTTAAGGTTCCGAAGTTATAGCTGA
>NW_023479417.1:0-2383 GCF_013731165.1 Rhagoletis pomonella | reverse complement strand
GCATTATTGATTGTGATTCCGAATGTCTATCGAATTGGGAATTCAATTCTTTTAAATTGAATCATCATCATTAAATGGAATCATGGGAATTCTTCACCTTTGAAAGGCCACGTTAAAATCTTTTCTTATATTACGTTCTTCATCAATTTCTTAACTGCGAGTCGCATTCCGTTGCAGAGTTTTCGCTGATTAATATTCCGCAACATGATAACTGTCAAACCTATTTTTAATTTCAGTATGTGAGGTCTCCCTGGAAGATTAATAGAGTTCAAAAATTTCGTTGGATGGTCTTTTTCATTTCATTTTTTTTTATCGACGTGTAACATTAGTGGTATTCACCACAGTGAGCAAGTGGTCTGGCAGTCTAGTAAAAGAGCTGATCAGGTCCAGCAACGACTGTTATCAATACCACTATTATTTAGTTGATAGACCTCCTTATTCTTCGCAGCAAGAATAGCCCGTTCACTGAGCCAATCGTGATTCCTAAAATTAATTTTCTTAATAAAGAAACATTCTTTCGATCAGTTCTCCTTTCGATGTTTCTAATTTACAAAAATTATCAGGCCATAAAATTCGTCTTAATCTCTCATTGACTGGCAGCTTTGCGTTCCCAATGTCCAGTTATTGTCGCGCAAATACTTCAGCTGCAGTGTATGTATGTTCGTCTTGTCGCAATGTTGACTATTTCAGGCAAGCATTTATCTCTCGTGTTAATCGAGAAACTACAGACAATGTTTTCGTAAAATCTCCTGCGGGCAATATCCCGAATGGTTAAACGTTTCCACGCAAATCCCGCAACAATGGATCAAAGGCCTCAAACGATTTTTTATGTGCCATGGTGCACTCATCCCAAACAATGAATTAAATTTTTTGGTAAACTTTTTTCATACCGGATGCTCTGGAAATATTTTACGTGGGAGTTTCGATGATTTATATGTTCAATGGCAGCTAAAGAGCTGAATTGGCAATGTTTCCACCTGGTAATAATGTCGCAGCAATTCCAGACGAAGCGATAGCTAAGGTAATGTAATTTTTTGATCGAACCGTTGCCAGAATCCATCTGATAAGGAATATTTTGCTAGTTCCTCCTGGCGCATCCATGAAGAAGGTCCCCCAACTCCGTCATTTATCATTTGCATATTCTTCTTCTACTTTGGCTTTGTAACCGCCTAAGCCATTTTGGCCGAGCTCCACAAAGAACGCCAGTCATTTCTCTGTGCCAACTTGGTCTCTCTATTGTCATGGGTGCTTCCTATTCGTCTGCTACCACCATCGGCTTGCGAGTTGAATTCTTTTACACCTGAAACTTTGGTTCCTATTGAACGACATGTCTAAGCCAGCGGAGGCGCTCTATATTCATTCGCTGCACTATGTACATTTAGTTGTAAAGCTCATACAACTCATCGTTCCATCGTCTACGGTAACATCGTCGCCCATGCATAGAAGCCTGTATATCTTCCGTAAGATCTTTCTCTCGAATACTCCAAGAGCCGCCTCATAAAATGTTGTAATTGTCTAAGCTTCTGCGGCATATAACAGCTCGGGCATGATGAGTGACTTATAGAGTGCGGTTTTTGTGCGTCGAGAAAGGACTTTACTCCCCAATTGCCTACTCAGTCCAAAGCAGCACCTGTTGGCAAGAGTAATTCTGCGTGGGTTTTCCATGCTGAAATTTTTATCGGTGATAGTGCTGGTTCCCTAGTAAATGAAATTCTCCACTTTCCCGATATTATAACTGTCAACAGTGACGTGGGTTCCAAGGCGCGAACGCGGTGACTGAAGATACTTCGTCTTGTCCTCGTTTACCACCAGGCGCATTCGCTTTGCTTCCTTATCCAGCTTGGAAAAGGCAGAAGAGACTTCGCTATTTTTGTTACCGTTGATGTCGATGTCATCGGCACACGCCAGAAACTACACGCCCTTTTAAAAAAAATGTTCCTACATGGTTCAGTTCTACAGCTCTTATTATCTTAACATTTGCATCATGCGATCGTAAATGCTATTCTGCTTTCACTTTAATTTGGGAATCCTTGATTGGGAATAGGAGTTCACAATAGTAATGATAATCATAATCATAATAATATTATCTCATGTTATTCAAAATTTCTTTACTCGCAATATACGTAGTAGGCATTGGCGACCCCAAACGAAATTGCTTACGATTAAAAGTTGACTGATTTATAATGCTAGGGAATGGTGTCAGCAATTTTCTGTTTTCATTAAGTATTTTATAAACAGCTTTCATGCGATAGTTTTTTGTTTTCGGTACTCTTTTATAATTTTGTTATTTGTTTCAGTAGTTTTTAAACGACTTCAAAAAAAAGGAGAAGGTTATCAATTCGTCGGATTTTTTTTATGCATGTTACCGCATAACTTTGGACCA
>NW_023479416.1:0-2383 GCF_013731165.1 Rhagoletis pomonella | reverse complement strand
TCCCTTTAGGAAATGCTAGCATTCCGGCATAACGAAAATATTCCACAGAATAAAGGAAACAATCATTGTTGTTGGACAACCCATTTCTTTTTAACATACGATGTCATTGGGAGTAAGAATTCCAGCTCGCTGATCGCCGAAAGTCTAGGGAAATATTCCAAGAAGCTAATAATAAAATGAATGAATTCTTCCACACAGTTTCTTGGGAATAAATATGGAATAATTTAAGAGAAATTCTTTCGTTTCGTTCTTTCGAGTTTCCACGAGAAGGAATGCTTAGATTTATTTTTTTTTCATTAGATTTTCATTTCCAAGTGGAAGCATTTTCCTAGGTGGATACTTTAGTGCAGTCATACATAAATACATACATACTTATACAGTGCGTATGGATTTGTGTACTTCGTTATCCGATTGCTTTGCGAAAATAAACATTTCTTATCGCTATTTATACAAGTGTCGCCTATAACAAAAGTGAAAACGTGAGAAATAATGTGTGCAGACATTAGCGGTTTGACGCTAAGCTATGTACATACATACATATATATTTTTGTACATACACTAGGGTGGTCCGAAGAAGTAAAGTTGGGAATTTAATGCTCTCACCCCCTAGGATTGTTCTATGTCGAAAAAATTAACCTTTATTTAGTTTTCGAAATCAAAAATTTTTAGAGGTCGCTCAAAGCATGTTGGAAGTTAGTAGGACATTTGTTGGCAAGTAAATACAAATTTCGGTTTTCTTTAAATAACCTACTTATCTTTATGCGACATAATAGACCTACTACATAGGTCGAAATGCATACCTCTGTCAATATCTATGACTCAAAATACGCCGAGATCCTATGTCCCGAGCGAAGTTGCCAGTCCAAGCAAAATATCCCAAACCTTGATTGACCATTCAAAGTTTGAATTACAAACAATTGCCGTGCAGTTTCGACATTTTACCTGTACAATAGGTCGAGCTCTTGAGAGTAAATTCTTGTTAGTGCTACTGTCATTATCCTCAAATTAATCTATTATATATATTTCCAATCCACTAGCGTTTTCTGTTAGCTTATTCTGATCGATTGACTAAAGTAGAAAAGATCCGATTTTCTATGCCGAAAAGGTGCCCTCCCTGGGCCTATTAAATGTGTTGATACTCCTTTCTTTCCGATATTATCGCCAACTACATTTCTGTCGATAAAAATGTGTTCCGGATTCCAAAAATTTTATAAGTCAAACCAAGACTGTTCACCATTTTTGATGTTAAGTTGCATTATTACGATGTTAGAAGAAGCAGCATAGAAGTATATCATCATCGACTTACGTAAGTGGTCCCTATTTGACTATCCCCGAAGATCAGCTGGAATCGTTTTTTAAGTAGAAGTCTAGCTCTCTTTTTTTTCTAGCATAAATCTCAGCTTGTAAGACGCTACAATCGCTTGGCTGATGATATGTATAATTGCCCCATCCGCTAGTCTTTAGAGTAGAAGCTTTCAACGTGGTTCCCTGCACCATTTTCGACCATCAATGTTGATTACCAGCGGTAGGTCCACATCACATTCTTTTCTCAGTGCACTAAGTCTTAAATCTTCTTCACGCTATAACTTTACTATA
Organism: Rhagoletis pomonella; assembly: GCF_013731165.1. Lineage (NCBI taxonomy): Eukaryota > Metazoa > Arthropoda > Insecta > Diptera > Tephritidae > Rhagoletis > Rhagoletis pomonella. Next base: position 787 of record NW_023479416.1, on the reverse strand, counting down.
GTCACTATAAATAGCGTCTAAATCTAATTTGTGGCTTACCCAATGCTGTCGGATTTTGAAGAGACATAATTCTGATTTCAGTTGAATTCCATAAATTGCACCAAAACATGCCCAAATGGCAAACACTTTAATGCCCCTCAACTTCAAGGAGTGCAGATGTATGCATGTGTGTGTGTGTGTGTGTGTGTTATCTCAAAGCACAATATCACCACACACAATAGCTTCAATTGCATTCTACAGTTATTTCTGGTAACCCAACAACCCCCATTATCGCTTCTGTAACTCTATACAGACATATGTACATACATATGTACATATTAACGTGTGTGTTTATGTTTGCTACCACCTCAGGTTGCCCAGCCTGGCGTTATTTTACGACTCACATTAGTCTAACTAGCGTAATTTATGTGCTTCGTACGACAGGTGGGGAACAGCGGTTGGCGGCTGGCAGAACTGGTATGTATGTATGTATGTATGTATGTACATATGTGCGTGGCAAATGGCAAGGCGACCGCTAGTTAGTCGAAAAACGTCTTTTCCTTACGGCCAAAAGACACCTTCCTGTACAGCAGCAGCTACAGCAACAACACGGCTCTTAAATATACACCTCAGCGGCATTGTGTTTGTGCGTGTGCGTGTGCGTGCTGGTTTCGGTTGTATATTGTTCCAGGTCGTTTCCTTTACCACTTTAATGCCGACACTCTGCATCATCAAATTGCCACAGCGGAGGTGAAGGGCAGGTGAGATGGTGGTGGGCGGCGCCTAGCATCAGTTGTGAATTGTTTTT
>NW_023479415.1:1527-2383 GCF_013731165.1 Rhagoletis pomonella | reverse complement strand
AAATTTTCATTAAATTGCTTTCATGAAACTGGCTTTTAAGGTATTTCGACAGGTGGTGATTTGAGATTTACCACTGCACAACTCAACCCTTGTTTCTTCGAATGAGGCTTTAACGCATAATAATATTGGCAGATTGCATCCATTGGGCCAATCGTACTACATGAGAGTTCGATATACTCAATGGTGCAACAGGTCGATTTAGTCTGACATTTACGGCACCTTTTCTCACTTGTCGATTTTTAGTAATACCTCGACCTCAGAACCACCTTGAAGCACTTTTTTGCAATTGGACTGCCTTTACCGTTTCCAATACATGTTTTGAATATTCGCCAAAACGGATCATAAAAAAGAATTATATACACATTCAAAGATAAGTAAAAGTCAGTACGTTTGTACTTTTCCACGCCCCTTTTTAAAGAGTCCATTTTTCTCAATGAGTATGGGATTAATTTCATATATCCAGTTCCAGTACTATACCATGAACACTTTATGGACTTTATATACATACATAATTTTATTGTAAGGATTCCGATTCAAATTAATAAAAATCAATGTTTCTTGCACGACGGTCGATTTCTTCTGGCATGATTGAAGGTGCTGCCACATATTTTGTTGTCACTTATGTCACTGTGCCATGATTTTGTTAAAATTTTTGTAATGTTGCTTACCACACTTACGATTGCTATAAATTTTGCTTCCATTTTTTTAAGATTTTCTTATTTGGTGTCTTCAAAATAAAAACAAAAGCACCAAAAACGCACCAAGCACCAAACTCAAAAATTTTCGCGTTTTGAATACCCACTGAATTCGGCGCGAAAGGCATCAAGTTGGCAACAGTGAATGTAAACAAAATTAT
>NW_023479415.1:0-1517 GCF_013731165.1 Rhagoletis pomonella | reverse complement strand
TGGGTTAATGTTCGCCGCACAGAAATCTAAATATTTTATTCTTCGGCGTATAGTGCACCCGGTGACGTGTCAGAAAATTCACATTATAATATTGTCCAGAGCGTACGGCAACGCCAAAACTGTCAATGAGAGTCTGCCATCTTGTCAATTCTTGGCGGGGTTGCCACTACAGGGAACATTACCGGCTAGTACATAGAAGGCGTAAAAGAGGAAAAGAGACTACAACACATTTAGACAAGGCACACTATAGGACCATTACGACGCATTGGCGGCGTCACTAAAGAAATTTAGCGCCACTGAGTTTCCACAAATTTTCCGCGAAACTGTCGTTACACAAATTACGCGAGACTCCCGTTACCAAATTGCGCGTGATGTAGAGATGGCCTTTAAATGGCAAAAACCGATATACATGTGACGGCTGCATTTATAAACATATAAAAAATCTCAATAGAATGTGACTGAGTCGCTGATGTTTTGCAATCTAAAAGAAAAAATTACATTATAATCAAATAAAATTGTTAAATGCGTATTCTTACCTTAAACATTTTCGCAAAGTGACATTTCTTCACAGTATATATGCTGTCATCAAAAGTCGGATGTTTCTAACTTGCTCGCTCTAACGCATAGAATTCTTATTAGAGTACGAATTCTTATGGGGCACGCAGCTCTAACAAGCCAATTTTTTTGACAGTTCGAACAAAAAGTGCGTAAGTGTGTGGGTGAGATGAGTAAAAAGTTGTGAATGTGTTTGTAAATCGTTTGAATTTCAGGGGAAAGTGGTGACCGTGGCTGGCAGGGGCCTTGTAGCGAATGACTTGTCATATGATCGATCAAGTGAGTGACAATCAGTGTTACCGTTTTAGCCCGTTGGAGGGTAGATTTAGCTACCACATACTTTTTTTGGCCACATAAGTTTAAAATTGCCCCTAGCCCTTTGGAGAATTTATTCATACTTGGCATGAAAAAGTTGTATATACTTAATTTGATCTATTTTTTTTTCATTTATGTAAGAGATCAATTTTTAAACTAAGAAAGACTGATATATATATACATATATGTATTGTATGTACCTTAAGTTTTCATACATACATACTGTAAAACTGTTAGGGCTGTTAACTTATCTATTAACGATTTAACTATAGTTTAAAATAGATAATTTTACGGCCCTTAATATGCTTAATTTGTTAAATGGTCCATCAAGTCGATTGAACGTTTATGTTCTTGGGGTGTGATTGTACCAACTGCTGATGCGGTTTTAAAAACTATTTGAAAATTTTATGATTGTACCAGCATGCTGGTGTCGTGAGTGGTGAAATTAGCTAAATTTTCCAAGTAAAAAGTATTTTGGCGGAAATTTATTGCACTATATGATTCAAAGCCGTGTGTGTAGAGGATTAATTTCTCGATATTGCAGTTGTGAATTAAAAAAAAAACAATGTTTAACAAAATGGTAGAAAAATTATGAAATTTCGGCTCTAATCATTTCGATCTTTCCTCGACCTCATTTGTAAAGAAAT
>NW_023479414.1:1192-2384 GCF_013731165.1 Rhagoletis pomonella | reverse complement strand
AAAACCAAGACATTTCTTAAATTGCACAAAAACAACATCGTTATAACGACAAGGGAAATAAAACAGTAGCCATGCATAAAACAGAATACGTAGAGAAAATTACCGACCTACTAGGAGACAAGAGAACATACAAAAGCATAAGAACCGACCCAACAAACGCTCTACAAAGGAAAAACAATAACATAGTGGATGATCTTTACAAAAGCAAATACATAAACATAAGAGAAAAACAACAACTCTCTAGCACCGCAGCAACAGCACCAAGATTGTATGGGTTGCCAAAAATCCACAAACCTGAAGTTCCTTTACGTCCGATTGTGTCCTCCGTTAAAGTCCCATGTTACAATTTGTCAAAATATGTTGGAGAAATCCTTAACCAGCAAAAATTATAACATAAAAAACACTTTTAACCTAAAAGAAAAACTGACGAATATATATGTGTGTAAAGAAGACGTTTTAATGTCGTTTGATGTCATCTCTTTGTTTACTACCCAGCAAAAAATCGGTAATCGCTTTTAGTGGTAACGTGTTCTAGAAGGCATAGCGTTATAATGCCTTCGAATTTTTTCGCTTCTTTTAGGCATTGCCAGTAATGCAAAGTAGAATGTGCTACAATATTTTATTTATCTCGCTTCTTCGTTTCATTTCGGGGAATGCAAAGTAGAATGTCCTATAATATTTATTTTTTAAGTCGTTTCTTTGCTTAATTTCCGGGAATGCAAAGTAGAATGTCCTACAATATTTTATTTGTTTCGCTTCTTTGCGTCATTTCAGGTAATGCAAAGTAGAATGTCCTACAATATTTTATTCGTTTCGCTTCTTTGTTTCATTTCGAGGAATGCAAAGTAGAATGTCCTACAATATTTTATTTGTTTCGCTTCTTTGCTTCATTTCGGGGAATGCAAAGTAGAATGCTGCATCGTAGTCAGCTGAAAATGGAATGAATATCCAAAAATTCTTTTTCTACCGTTACTTTCTGTGGAAATTTGTCTCGCATAAAAATCATGTTTAGCTTTGTTCAATTTGCAGCGAAGTTGAAGTCAGTCAATGAAGTGACGTACAAGAGTGAGGAAGTACAATTTGAAGCTTAATTAAATATGCATGTATGTACATACCGATTTTAAAGAAAATCTAAATACCTAAATACATACATATGTACGCTGATTTATAAAAATTTTAATTAATTTTAACC
>NW_023479414.1:0-1092 GCF_013731165.1 Rhagoletis pomonella | reverse complement strand
GATGTAAGGCATTCTTTGTTCGCTTCTCTGGATTCTGTTTATCCATGCGTTCTCCCTTCGTTTGAAGGTAATGCTGCGGGTAAGGGCTTACCTCCAATGACATGCCCATGTTAAAATAAGGCCTTCTTGAAGCGAAACGGTAAGCGATTCCCATCGCCTAGCTCGTTTCCACTTTTGTTTCTGTGGTAATCGTGTTTTTTGCTGGGGTCTAGCAGATGAATATATGTATGTACATATGTAGGTATGTATGCCATTTATATTTTACGTCTACGTTTACACAAATATATGGAATTATATCACACTATAACAAATATGGAGTATAATAAATATTTATTATTAACAATAATGCAGCTTTTCTTTTTCTTCTTGATCTTAAATTTTGTTCCGACAGCATAAACTCGTCGTAGTGTATCTGTACGAATCTTCATTACGAACGGATTCAATGAACGCTCTCTACGAATTTCGAATTTACGTTCGTAGCTATTCGGATTCTGTGATAGCACTTTCGTAGGTTTCACGAAAATCGACGCTACGATGGATTCTGTGATAGCCCTGATTAATTGAAGCGTCATCGATTTATTCACGGCGACCTACTGCAAGCAATCTATAATAAAATTCTATTATTTTTTCGTCTTTGGAAATGGAAAATCTACTAAAAATGTATTTACGAACTCACCCCATTCCCTAAAAACAAGCTGTGCATCCGCCCAACGCTTGGCAACACGTTTAAGCTTGCCCAATACAGCAAAGAGTCATTCCACTTGTATATTTCTCTTAACTGCTCAATACACTGCACAAATTGTACTGATGTATATTCGTTGTCGCACGGGTCGTACACAGGCAGAATTGAGGCGATTTCCTGCCGTGTGTGTGACTGTCTCTCTCTTGCCGGCGCGTTTGTCTGGGCTATGTATGTATGTGTTTGCGGAATCGCAAACTGGTGAGTTGCGAAATTATAAAACGGCGCATGTGGCACTTGCTCTGTTGTTGTACGCATGTATGTTGGCAAACTACCCTGCTGAGGCGGCAGATAGCTTGGGTGCGACAGTGACGACTGACTGACGGCGATTGATACGTTCGGCTGTTCTTTGA
>NW_023479413.1:0-2384 GCF_013731165.1 Rhagoletis pomonella | reverse complement strand
AAAACTGGTCAAAATATCGCACTCCTATTATTTTGTGGACAACTGTACATTGTTGAATATTTAATGCACAAGGATGTTTTTCTCTTTCGCAAAAGTCGGTCCTATCATAACTATGTAAAATGTTGATATCTTTAAAACAGGAGCAGCTAGGATTTCAATTCAAAGGGATTCTTAACCTAAAAATATCAACAAATACAACCCTGCTTTCAGTTTTTGTCGACATTTTTATGCAACCTATCTTTGCTTCCTGCCCATCGTGTGTAGGGAATGACTGTCATTTGATCGATCAAGTGAGTGTCAATGCTGATAGAAGTAACGGTAGTTGGTTGCCATAGTAACCACAAGATTCACTAGGGCTGCATTTTGTGCTCAACAAAAGTAGTTGTACCGGCCAAATAATGTCGAGTACTGGAGTTCTTGGATATAATTTTGAACTTAATTAGTTTAGTTTTAATTTTATCATTATTCGACCCCGCTCATATTTAGCAAAAGTAAGTAAAAATAAGAGTTTTCATTGTGGTATGACATTCTTTTTTATATATAAACGTAATAAATAAAACCGTATTATAAAGTACTTGGTACTGAAGAAGTTCAAATGCGCACATCAACAGAAAAAAGAAAGACGCAAAACGAAAAGATGCTCAAAACTTAAAGTGCTGTGGAAAAATAAAGATAAGTTTCAGTTCTCTACCACTGCAGTCCTATTGCGCTGTGGATTTAATAGAAACAAAATTGAACGATCCAGAGTATGCACAAGCCATGATAATGAATTATATTATGGAATACATATTTCACGTTCTAATTGCTGTACATAAATTTTTCAAAGGTCAATTACATATATCAAAAATAAAAGGTGTATCTGAGGACGTAGCCAACGGTATTAAACATTCATTTTCGGACGAGGCATTGCTGCAGCTTAACTGTGACGGCAGATGGGAGAGAAAACCACTAAACAAACTTATACTGGTTGACACAACCCTACGAGGTTATATGTACACATATTAGGGACACAACAAGTTCTGACCATTTATTTTTTCGTTATTTATTTATAACTATATACCTATATATAAACCTTTTTAACATACTTTGTCAAAAATTCTCAAAAATCGACGCAAGTTTTTAATTAAATGGTCAAAACGTATAAATAAATAGTATCCCTACTTATGTGGCCACTACCGTATACATATGTGCATACCTTTTAACAATACAAATTTTTTGATAATCTATTTCAATCTACTTAGATGCATTTAAGGCAGGTCCTGTTGAGTTCGAAAAGAAATCAGGAAGGCAATTGAGCTCAATGTAATATATAATATTAGGATATTAGATTTAAGTATGTACATATGTACGTTGGTGGCAAAAATAATAGAAAAACCGTATTTTGCTTAATTTTTGGCCACATTTCCTTTGTTTATTAATGTTTAATGTACTGTGCTTAGGGTAATGTATTTAGCTTCTAATTTGATGTAATGTACTTAGCTTCTAATTTTTTGACTATCAATAATTAGTTCATAAGATTTTATGAAAATAAAAGAAAAAACAAGTATGACATGTGTCATTAATGATAGATTTCTATATCGTGGGAGAGAGATCAGACTAGACGAATTTTTACATCAACTGTGAGTAATCAACAATGATATGAAAACATGACAGACTTGATGTGTCATGATTGATCGGTTATTACATCAAATTTGATTGCACATTACTGACTTCTATTTCTATCAAGGTTGATCACTCATAATTGTCGAAGATTTACATCACTGATGATTAAAATTTGAAGGCCGCACTCAAAGGGAGTAATCAGTCTAGCAATATGCCAGTACGTATATGTTAGAAGGAGATGAAGCATCACACGTACACAAAACTTTGCATCAGATTTTTCACACTGCCCTTAAGAATTTGATAGAAACTTGTAGGTAGCCAGTGACAGAAATCTCTATCAGTCTTGCTACTCAAATGATTTGTCAAATGATAGTCACTGTTCTTGCAGGGTTGTTGTTGAATAAAATCATTGTTGAGCAAATATAAACAATGCTTTGGTTGATACAAGTTTTCAATTAATTTCGTGAACTTGCTGTAGACTTGAATCAGCTAACCGTTTATTATTGGAAAAAAGTTTCAGTTTGACACAAATAAAAATCTACTCGATGGTTGTTGTTGTTGTTGTAGCGGCTGCAACAACCCCGCCCAGAACGGTTGGTATCTCAGTCGTTGTCGTCAAGTTCCACTAACGGCAACCCTAGGAAGCGTGCAGCTTCTGTGGGGTTTGTCCACAGGGACAAAGCCGTTAGGGTTGTCGGGTTTTCCGGGCATGCGAAGAGATGTTTCGAGTCATGTGGGTCTCTCCGCATGCCGGACACTCATTCGGCACATCCTCATTCAAC
>NW_023479412.1:0-2384 GCF_013731165.1 Rhagoletis pomonella | reverse complement strand
CCCCCACAACATAACCAAGGTAACGAACCTCCTTATAACAAAATTTGCTTTTCTCGACATTAATTGTTAATTTAGCTTCACGTAAACATCGAGCGACCTTTTCCAACAAACACAAATGGGACGAAAAATCTACAGAACACACCAACAAGTCATCTAAATACACAAAAACCCTTTCACGCAACGAAGCCGGTATCACTTTGTCCATAAGTCTGCACATTCTTTGTGCCGCGTTGCACAGTCCGAATGGCATTACTGTAAATTTTAAAGAGGTCTACCTGGAACTGTGAACGCCGTCTTCTCTCTAGATTTTTTTTTTCAAGAGGAATCTGCCAGAAGGCGGCCTTCAAATCTATAGCCGATATGTAGCGAGTATTCTGAAGGCGGCTAAGGATTCCATCTACGTGTGGCAACGGGTATGCATCTTTTATATTTCTTTCATTTACTTTCCTGGCGTCAAGGCAGAGACGGTTCTTTGTGCCTTTTATGACAAGAGAGACGGGTGAGTTCCAGCTACTATTGCTTTCCTCTATTACCCCCATACTGAGCATCCTATCAAGCTCTTCATATATCTATTTCTGTATTGCAGGCGAAATCGGATAGTGGCGCTGCTTTATTGGAGATTTTCGTTTTCTACCTCAATTATATGCTCCTCCATATCTGTCTTCCCTAATCCTAAAACGGCAAATGACGGAAACTGTATTTGCCTTTTTCTAGAGCGGCACTTTCTTCGGTTGTCAACGTCTGTTGGACGGCCACAAAGGACTCCTTCGGCGGGTGCGAACTCGGCGACAGCAGCCTGATCTGGACATATACGTGCTCCGCTACTAACGGCAGCCATGTCGAAGGCCTTCCAGAAGTCTATCCCCAAATATACTTGTTGTTGTAAACCGGGCACTATGAGGAATTCTAAGTCCCTCGTCATACCATCCCACATCACTGAGAGCGTGATTACACCGGTTACTGAAGTTTCACCACCGTTCGCTGTTTCTTATGTTTTGGTTCGTTATTGGAAGAACGCGGTCTTCTTTGCCTTCCAGTAATTTTCCTGCATCTTTCCCTATACAACTTGCTCCCGCTCCTGAATCTAATAAAGCTAACACTTCTACGCCTCCGATCTTTGTCTGAGCAAAAACCCTATTATCACCCTTTAAGGTTACAATCGTTGAAATGATTTTATTCAAAATTCTCTTATACGTCTTTTTCTTCTCTCTCATTTTTTCAATCTTTTTGAAATTCCTACTTTTCCTCTTGTTTTCAACTGATTAGCAAAAAATTCTCCTCCGAGCTGCTTCATACTCAACTTTGCGTTGGTGTAGGCTCTTCTCCGGCTCCCCTTTAACTAAATTTTCTTTCTTTTCAGTGCCAATTATATCCCTTTTTAGCAATTTAATTGTTGTTGGCTGGTTTCCGGGTTCTCCTTCCCCTGGCTGGAGTACCCGGAAATCTCTGCCAGCATCCTGTTTCCCTTTTCAGGTTTGTACACACAAAACGACCTGTCTCCACCACATGCAAAGCACACCATGTTGTGAAAAGACGACTTGCACCCAGCTTGCTTCGCTGCATCACTCGGATTCCTCAAATAATAATCCACAGGCATCCCACATGGAAAATACAACATCAAATGAAATGGGGACGGACAAAACGAACTAATGGTGGACTGGGGGCTTTTCGTAGGCTGAGTTTCTGGTTTGTTATATTGGGGACCGCTTGCCCTAGCATTATTGTTGCTGCCCTGGCCATATGACCTAGTCTTTAGTGGATTGCTAATAGCTTCTATAGGTCTACGATCTACGCTTTCATCTAATCAACGTTCCTCACAGTACAAAAGTTCGCTGATATTCTTGGATCGACTACGGTTTTCCTTTATTACTCTCTCGGGGCGCTTACATTCGGCTTTCAACTCGGCGCGTGTATTCATCTGGGAGGCAAAAGTAAGGTTCGCCAGGTAAGGCTTTAAGTTTCCCTTCAGTATCCCAACTAATTCTTTCTCTGGAATTTTCTTCCGCAGCCTAAACGTAAGATTGTGGACCTCTCCATAAAACTCATCGAAGCTCTCCGCTGGCATCTGCTTTCTTTCCATAATCTCTCGGATTATCTCGTAATCGGACTCCGCAGTCTTGAAATGGGCTAACAACTCCGCCTTTAGTTCTATATATCCGAAATTTGGATCATCGGCATGGTCTTCGAGGACCTGCCAGTACGACTTCAATGCGGAGCCCGTTACGCGACAATGGAAGTCAGTGAAGAGCTGATAATGGGAGAGGTCGTTCTGCGGTCGCATCTTTTCGATCCTGAAGAGGAAACTCTCCACCGTCATCCCCTTTCCAGTGCCGTCGAACTTGATGTGCCATTTGTCCAAGTCGATTTTCTTCCACTTCGGTGGC
>NW_023479411.1:0-2384 GCF_013731165.1 Rhagoletis pomonella | reverse complement strand
GTCATACCGTATGCCAACTTCCCAGTCATATACATACTCTGTAGTAAAATGAACTAGTTGCAAACTACCTCACAACTAGTATGAACCGCATGCCCAACTAGTCAGCCAACTATCTTTTTTCCATGCAATCAACTGGTATTTTTAACATAGGGATGTCCTACGAGATGGCAATTGTCAGATTTCGGACAGAAATATACAAGTCTCATACTAGTTCAAAATAGACAGAAAAATACTAGTCCAATTATGGACCAAAACCACTACTTTGGGAGTCAAGAAATGAACTGAATTCATGAATATACAATAAAAAACCTTTGATTAAGTACACTTTAATATATTACACATTTTTATTAGCAGCCTTAGATTTGTCGATAATTAAAGTTAAATTTTTTGAGTATTAATTAAAAGCAAAATTAAATACGTAAATATTCCAGACTTTCGAACATAAATTAAAATAAATTTGTCATTAAATGTTATTAAAAGTAAAAAGTTTCAGATACAATAAATACTATATTTTTATCTTTTTAATAATATTTAAGATGCCAAAGAAAACATTTTAGTTGCAAATAAAATGAATACTTTAGCTCATTTTTGAGTGAACTAAAATAAAAATAAAATTATTCATTAAAATAAATGAAATTCATTACCTTTGGAGATTCCAGTCTATTCTTTTTAAAAGTTTATAAAAGCAATAATTAATGTTTAAAATTTGAGATTTGGTTAAGAATAAAATAAATAAATATTCTTAATTGTTGTCTATAGTTTGGCTTGTTGATTGATAATAGAAATTAATCAAATAATTATATTTATCGTGTAATTAAAAAAGGTAAAACATATTCGAAAATGATCGAAAATAACAAACTAATGACGTAATTAAAATTAATGAATTAATTAACATTTTAAGTAATTAATTGTTAATCAGGTGGTAATATCGGTATTTAATCATTAAACGGTTATTCAAAAAAACATAATAATAATAATAGATTGGCGCTTACACATATGTTAATGTTTGGCCGAGCTTCTCCTCCGATTTGTGGCGTGCACCTTGATATTGTCACACAGAGCGGAGGGACCCAGTGTTTTACGCCGACTCCGAACGGCGATGGTTTTTTTATGAGAAGCTGTTTGTCATGACAGAAATACACTCGGAGGTTTGCCATTGCCTGCCGAGGGACGACCGCTGTTAAGAAAAAAACCTTTTTTGTATATTTTTTGCGATGTTGCTTTGACCAGGATTTGAACCCAGGCGTTGCGGAGTGGAAGCGCGCACTGCTTACCACTACACCACAGCGGCCGAAAAAAACATGCTTTAATTAATAATCATTATGAATATTAATCATTATTTAACAGGTTTGGTATAATTGAATACGTACTCGATTTAATGGTTTACAATATACCCAAATAAAAGTTATAATATTTTGTGTACTTTTTTGTATTAAACTGCCGAAATCAAATAAAACAGGGCATGAATAAATCGTTTCGTACTTGGTAAGTTTGGTAATTTTCGAACTAGTTCGGTTTCTGTCAGGAAACTCTAGTTGTAAACTAGTATTTTTCCTGACTAGTGTGGACTTTCACAGCAGGGTAAGTACATATGTACCGGGGTTGTTGCGAATATTCGCATTCGCAACCGCGGAGCTTCCGCATTAATTTTAACATTCGCATTCGCAAAAATCAATGCGGAGCTTTTGCGAATCCGAATATTATGCAAGTGCACTGATAAAACGTATATCTGGACAACAAAATGACAAATTGTTGCTAAAATTGTTTAACTGTGGAGATGCTACGTTAAGACTGTCCCCATACGCCCCCCTTCGTTTGTAATTTATAGTCAAAAAGTAAGATCCTTCAATAGGTAGCGGAAATGTTCAACGTCTGGCTATAAAGAGAACCGACTATTTTCGCGTTAAAAGGTAACCTTTAATTAGGTTTATGTAACTGTCGAATATTATTTGTCAAAGGTCTGTTGAAAAACTGGATGCATCGGTAGTTTTTTTCTACTTTTACTTAGATAAGTGTAATTATTTGTTTTCTCATAAAACGTATTATTAAGTTTCGTGTTTCCTTTTATTAGTTTTTCAGCTCGAAAACAATAACATTCATTTTAATTTTTTGATAACTATCAAAATTAGCTTCCATCGAAATAAAGATAAAATGATATGTGAATAAGTTGACAGCCAAGTTCACAAATCAAATAAGAATTAATTCAAGGCGAATTTAATATCTACTGAGGACTGGGACTTGGCATGTAATATATCATTAGTATAGTATGGAAAGGGCGTAACTCATATCGTCGCTGAAATACATAAAGCTGCAACTAACTAAAAATCCAAAATTAAATTTTAGATTGATTATGATGTATTTCATTGAATCATAAGTCCCCACGT
>NW_023479410.1:0-2384 GCF_013731165.1 Rhagoletis pomonella | reverse complement strand
ATAGGGTTGCGACAGTTCAACAAGTTTTGGCTATTTTTGTTTTGATATTTTAAGATTTGTAAATTTTTTACAAAAATATAGCTCATTGTCTAAAAGACCACATAAATCCGAGTTTCAAACTTTGTGAAAAAATTTAAAAAATTGTGCAAGGTTTCACATAAATTATAAACTTTTCAATTAGAATCTCCAGAAAAACTATTAAATTTTAGTAAATGTAATTAAATGCAAATTTTAAGTTGCTAAAAAACTGCCTTGAGTTTTGCATTTTTTTTTCTTGACACTGTTAGGCAGTTCCTTCCTTATAAAGATATTTTTCGAGCCTATTTTGAGATATTTCTCCAACGTTGCGGAGTACTGCCAACTTTCCTTTTTATCATATCACGATTTAGCGAACAAAGGTGGTTCGTTCCACAACCTGCTATTTGGGTTTTGCCCATTCTCAAGTAAATGTAAACAACGCCTCAGAAACTTCAAATGCACTGAAATTCACTACTTTCACAAATCTCCGATTTTTAACATTTTCTTTATTAATACTTTTCATAAATCATATATTTTGCATTCTAAGGCAATTGAAACACGTTTCCTGTCGAAAAATTGAATATTAAGAAAATTTACTCTTTGACAGTTTATTTTTATTTTATCCTCCCATTCGGCTTTGTTTACGTTTAAATCTGTTAAAATGTTTAAATCCCATCGTCGCCGGGAGTGCGAAATCTGTAAAATTTGTGCTCCCAAAAATTTAAAAAAAAAAATTACAAAAATTATGTCGAGCAAAAATTAAACTACTCCAAAATGCGAATATGTGGTAGACTTCAGACCTTGTGTGGTAGGAGTCGTAGATGCTCAAAAAAGCAGTAGTTCTACCACAATGTGGTAGAAGTCCGATCACTTATGCTCATACATACATATACAAGTAGTTGCGTATGTAACGTATACGCCCCGTAGCACCATACATAGCCATCTAACATGTCACGCCTTGACTTAAAAACAATATTGTTTCAAAAAGTAATTAAATATTGGCGTTTAAGAATTTTTCACAGTGTTCCTTATGCACATATATATATTATTTTCTTCATATATAATTAATTTCGAGTACACAAATAAAAATTGTAAAAATGGAATTTTAGCTTCTCACATCAGAGCCATCTTTTACCCAATGTAATTTTTCTTCTTTTAGCGAGACATTAGTTTTATTACACGAGATTCATTTGTTATAAAAAAAAAACAATTATGATTTTTTCGAGTGACATTAAAAAATTAGTAATTTCCGTACTTTTTCGCTTAGATAAACGTTTTAAGGTTAAAATTGTTCAAATACTTGGTTTAGTTTTTAATGTATGTACTTACTTCTATAACTCCATTGATTGAAATAAATGCAAGAAGGATGCTTTAGCGCTCTTTTCTGCCGAAAAAAGTGAGTGACACTAACAAAAACCGTAAAATTTTCACATATGTACATAAGCACATTTTTGGTTTTGTGCATTTGTATGAAGGCTAAAAGTTCTAAATTTTCATAAGTATAAGTAATAAGTGAGTATTAGAAACTTGCATTGAAAAAATTACTAGATCGAAAAAAATTTGTATGGAGGCTAAAAGTTCTAAATTTTTTTAAGTATAAGTAATAAGTGATTATAGGAAACTTAATGGAATATACTTGCGTTGAAAAAATTACTGAATTGAAAAAAAACCTAATTACCAAACACGTTCTAAAAGGAAAACAATTTCCAGTTTTGGTAAAAAATTACCAAAGCGGCAATGCTGAGTTAACATATTAAACCCAGCAATTTCATTAAGATTAAAATCTCCTAACATGCAAAAATATTTATCGACATTGTTTTGATAAAGATTCATAATGTTATTAACATTCCCTTTATAATAATGCTTTCGAACTTCTGGGTTGTGCAGAATACACAAATGAACCATTCCTCATCTTCATCTTTGCCTTATTTTCTAATAGCATTTCTGAGCCTTTAAATTTTTATTTTTTTATAAAATTTTCCAAAATATTAAATAATGGGTGTGTTCCACAAGCTACTCGAAGTCATTTAGAGTTACACATACGCGTTCCACAAGTAAGTTTTAGTGTTTATTTGATATACGCTGACAGTTTGAAGTTTGCTTCAGTTTTTCTACCAGTAGCAGGTGGAACAAACCTAATATTGAGTACTGTTTCATCAAACCGTACATATATATTTTGCGAGTAACTTCCTAATCGGAATATCTCTTAAGGTATTTTTCATACAGAGTAAATATGTGTGTGTGTAAATACTTATGTGCGGATTTTTAAGCGCCAGAATTTATTTTTAATAGCTTAACATATGTATGTAGGTACATTTAAAGCAATGCAGAATCAAGCCGCTGCCTACTGGGAATTGGTAACGAAT
>NW_023479409.1:0-2384 GCF_013731165.1 Rhagoletis pomonella | reverse complement strand
GCATTATTGATTGTGATTCCGAATGTCTATCGAATTGGGAATTCAATTCTTTTAAATTGAATCATCATCATTAAATGGAATCATGGGAATTCTTCACCTTTGAAAGGCCACGTTAAAATCTTTTCTTACATTACGTTCTTCATCAATTTCTTAACTGTGAGTCGCATTCCGTTGCAGAGTTTTCGCTGATTAATACTCCGCAACATGATAACTGTCAAACCTATTTTTAATTTCAGTATGTGAGGTCTCCCTGGAAGATTAATAGAGTTCAAAAATTTCGTTGGATGGTCTTTTTCATTTCATTTTTTTTTATCGACGTGTAACATTAGTGGTATTCACCACAGTGAGCAAGTGGTCTGGCAGTCTAGTAAAAGAGCTGATCAGGTCCAGCAACGACTGTTATCAATACCACTATTATTTAGTTGATAGACCTCCTTATTCTTCGCAGCAAGAATAGCCCGTTCACTGAGCCAATCGTGATTCCTAAAATTAATTTTCTTAATAAAGAAACATTCTTTCGATCAGTTCTCCTTTCGATGTTTCTAATTTACAAAAATTATCAGGCCATAAAATTCGTCTTAATCTCTCATTGACTGGCAGCTTTGCGTTCCCAATGTCCAGTTATTGTCGCGCAAATACTTCAGCTGCAGTGTATGTATGTTCGTCTTGTCGCAATGTTGACTATTTCAGGCAAGCATTTATCTCTCGTGTTAATCGAGAAACTACAGACAATGTTTTCGTAAAATCTCCTGCGGGCAATATCCCGAATGGTTGAACGTTTCCACGCAAATCCCGCAACAATGGATCAAAAGCCTCAAACGATTTTTTATGTGCCATGGTGCACTCCTCCCAAACAATGAATTAAATTTTTTGGTAAACTTTTTTCATACCGGATGCTCTGGAAATATTGCACGTGGGAGTTTCGATGATTTATATGTTCAATGGCAGCTAAAGAGCTGAATTGGCAATGTTTCCACCTGGTAATAATGTCGCAGCAATTCCAGACGGAGCGATAGCTAAGGTAATGTAATTTTTTGATCGAACCGTTGCCAGAATCCATCTGATAAGGAATATTTTGCTAGTTCCTCCTGGCGCATCCATGAAGAAGGTCCCCCAACTCCGTCATTTATCATTTGCATATTCTTCTTCTACTTTGGCTTTGTAACCGCCTAAGCCATTTTGGCCGAGCTCCTCAAAGAACGCCAGTCATTTCTCTGTGCCAACTTGGTCTCTCCATTGCCATGGGTGCTTCCTATTCGTCTGCTACCACCATCGGCTTGCGAGTTGAATTCTTTTACACCTGAAACTTTGGTTCCTATTGAACGACATGTCTAAGCCAGCGGAGCCGCTCTATATTAATTCGCTGCACTATGTACATTTAGTTGTAAAGCTCATACAACTCATCGTTCCATCGTCTACGGTAACATCGTCGCCCATGCATAGAAGCCTGTATATCTTCCGTAAGATCTTTCTCTCGAATACTCCAAGAGCCGCCTCATAAAATGTTGTAATTGTCTAAGCTTCTGCGGCATATAACAGCTCGGGCATGATGAGTGACTTATAGAGTGCGGTTTTTGTACGTCGAGAAAGGACTTTACTCCCCAATTGCCTACTCAGTCCAAAGCAGCACCTGTTGGCAAGAGTAATTCTGCGTGGGTTTTCCATGCTGATATTTTTATCGGTGATAGTGCTGGTTCCCTAGTAAATGAAATTCTCCACTTTCCCGAAATTATAACTGTCAACAGTGACGTGGGTTCCAAGGCGCGAACGCGGTGACTGAAGATACTTCGTCTTGTCCTCGTTTACCACCAGGCGCATTCGCTTTGCTTCCTTATCCAGCTTGGAAAAGGCAGAAGAGACTTCGCTATTTTTGTTACCGTTGATGTCGATGTCATCGGCACACGCCAGAAACTACACGCCCTTTTAAAAAAAAATGTTCCTACATGGTTCAGTTCTACAGCTCTTATTATCTTAACATTTGCATCATGCGATCGTAAATGCTATTCTGCTTTCACTTTAATTTGGGAATCCTTGATTGGGAATAGGAGTTCACAATAGTAATGATAATCATAATCATAATAATATTATCTCATGTTATTCAAAATTTCTTTACTCGCAATATACGTAGTAGGCATTGGCGACCCCAAACGAAATTGCTTACGATTAAAAGTTGACTGATTTATAATGCTAGGGAATGGTGTCAGCAATTTTCTGTTTTCATTAAGTATTTTATAAACAGCTTTCATGCGATAGTTTTTTGTTTTCGGTACTCTTTTATAATTTTGTTATTTGTTTCAGTAGTTTTTAAACGACTTCAAAAAAAAGGAGAAGGTTATCAATTCGTCGGATTTTTTTTATGCATGTTACCGCATAACTTTGGACCA
>NW_023479408.1:0-2384 GCF_013731165.1 Rhagoletis pomonella | reverse complement strand
TTAAATTGATAAAAAGTTTTTTTGTTTTTTTTGTGCGTGGGGTTAAGACAGACTGGGCAGTTACATATATGTAACGTTGGTCACTTCCATACGAATTGTGCGAATGAACAGCAAGTATGTATATACTTTCATTTATTAAATATAAATAGCACTTTTATTTCTAAAACAAATTAAAAGTAACTCAAAATAATCCATTTTATATAAAAAGGCTCATATTGATTTTTCTTTGAATAAAGTAACATAAAAAATAAACGGGCAAATAAGTGGTACATGGCTTACAAGTAAACAAAAAATAAACTGTAATGTTTAGTTTATAGCTATAAAGTGATAATGTTGAAAGCAATCAACGCACATTCCAACATTACATTTTACACATTCTGTTGTAACACTAGATTTGCAATTGGAGCCTTGACATCTTCGTCTCTTTCCAAGTGGAGTTCTTGCTATGAAATGCGCCTGGCAGTCATATCGTGAATTTTCAAATTCGGTATCAATTTTTGGTCGACGACGGTGCTGTTGGTTTCGGATACTTTTCTATGTACGCTGGGTTGATCCTCGGATTTGAACCTTGGTACATCTCGAAATTTATCAAGTAGCCTTGAGGTGTGTTTAGCGACCGCATTTTATAGCCGAATCGCACAGGCTTTCCTCTTATGAACTGCTTACAACTATGGCGGCCGAAGTATTCCACCATACTTTCATCGTAAGAGAGATGTTGCTCTGGGACAAAGTTCTTTCGGAAGCGTTCTTTCAGTTTGTCGGTGAGTGGACGAAGCTTCCATATTTTGTCTTTCTCATCATACTGAGACATGTCCGCAAAATGTAGGTTGGTGTGTATCGTTTCGAAACGATGGCGTCTCATGGCTTCTTGAATCATACGACTACCCATGTCATCTTCCTCAGACCAGTAATCCCTTTTGGCAGGGGCAGGACGATATCCAGTTACAATGAGAATCCCCAGAAATACTCGCATTTCTTGGGGTGTAATTGCTGGGCTGGGCTTGTTTGGATCCTTGAACACAGCATATTTATTAGTTTGATCACACAGCAAATTGACTACTTCACCATCGAAGAATTTTTCAAAAAATGTGTAAGGTGCAATATCATATGCCGTTGGATAGACCAAATCGGGGAAAATGTTCAGTGGTCTGGCATATTCCTCTTGTGCAACCCAATTCAAGTCTTTATTCATAATCGCTCGTGACCGTGTTTGCTTCATTGAAGCGACTGGAACTGGTTGACTTTTCTTTTGCCGTTTTGCTGGAGGTTTTGTTATTCTCGGTGGCATACGACGTGGCAGTTTCGGTGGAGTTAATCGCACATACGATTCAGGAAGTTTTTGTGGAGTTGATTCAGGTGATGTTGCCACTTGTTCAAAAGGAGGTGTCATTTGTTGCGAACTTGTCGCCATTTCCACAACAAGAGGTATAGTTTGATGAGTGCTTGTTGCCACTTCAACGGGATTTGATGCAGTGTATTGCGAAGTTTCAGTCATCGATGTATTGTTCTTATAAGATGATGTTGTAGGCAATCCTTTTTTCAAACGAGGAGGTGTTTCAAGAAGGTTCGTTTCCACATTCGACGAAGAATGTTCCAGCACATCCTTGATGTATTTTGCCAGCTCATCTTCAGCTACAGGATTATCTTCTTCGAAGTCATCGTCGAACGTTCCTGCATATACCACTTCACAATTAGTCATCCTCTGTCTTTTAGATAAATTTCTCAATGTCCCTCCTTCATCTTCATTTGAGGAATCCTCGTCTGAAAAATTTTCTTCATCCGGTGGCTCTAAAAATATCTTCTCTATGTCACGTTCATCGTCACTTTGTGCTTCTAGCAGCTCAAGGATCTCTTCAGTGCGTAAAACATCACTTAAATAAATAAAAACGAAGCAAAGAAAAATATAAGTTCACTTGTTATAGTAGTGACCAACGTTACGTATATGTAACGCTGACTTTTAAAGGTGTAAACACAAAGAAAATCCACAATATTTTTTTGTTTTGGTTTTTTAATTTTTCGTTATCACAGCACTGAATAAACCTGCACGAAAACTCTCCCTAAAAAGTGAAAAAACCTTTGAAAACAATTACTTACATTTTGCGCTTTCTCATAACTGCAAAAAAAGGGCAAACAAGAAAATCACAGAAACTATAAACTTCTATTCACTTCGGTGGTTCTCAGTAAACTGATCCCACCACGCTTCGTCGTAAAGTTTATGCATACACTCTCGTATTGACGTACGCATAAATCCAATTATAGTCGTTCAAAGTTATTTTCGTGTATGATTATCTAAATCTATGTTACTGTTACATATATGTAACGTTAGTCACTAATGGGTTAAAAAAATAGCACAGGTTTACAAAAAAAAGATTATGCATATTAAA
>NW_023479407.1:0-2384 GCF_013731165.1 Rhagoletis pomonella | reverse complement strand
TAAAAAAAGCCCTGAAGCTAATTATTTAACAGTTCATCCTTGCGATGAGCGGTCTACACAAGCGAATCATCGCCAACGATCTATTGGGGACAGCAAGTTACGTCTAAAAGTGGTAGTTATTGGAATGGCTGCACCTACATACATACATATACATAGATAGGCAAGCATCATTCGACTGGTAACCAAAATCTCCTAGATTTCGAAATCGCATTAAGCGATTGTTACTTTCTTTTAATTTTTGGGAAAGGGTAAAATTTTGTGTGAAAATTTTGAAGAATTTTTTTAAATTTTGCACAAAGTATGAAATTTTTAATTTTTATGAGTTTCGTTATAGACTGTCGTATCTACATACTTATGTATCTATATACATAAAATGGTAGCTGTTTTTGTTGTTCGGACTGAACTCAAAAAACCACTGGATAGAGCTCAGTCAAATTGTCCGAGGTCATACCTTTCACATATCGAGCTCTAACAGCCAAAATAACGTAAGCGACATTTTTTTCAAAATTTTCTTTTTGATTCAGAAATGTATCTAGATGCTCTAGGAATATTTCTGCATCAAAAAGAAAATTTTGAAAAAAATTTCGCTTACGTTATTTTGGCGGTTAGGGCTCGATATGGTCCTATTATAGACTAACTACTAGAAAACTCGCTTGGTAGCACTGGAGTTGACTCATTTATAAGGGTCGTATTTATTGACCGATTTCGTTCAAATTCGCAATGTGAGCCTCCTGTATGATGACTTCGTTTGCAAGAAATGGACCTGCTGGGTGGCGCTGGAGGCGAGATATTTAGAAAATCCTTATTTTTTTTAATACAACCTGGTTGAAATTCATAATACGTAATCATTTCATGATAAGCAATGATTTTGCAGAAAAGAGACCCAAGGATGGCGCTGCAGCCGTAATGTGTAGAAACCCCATGGGTTTGGCCTGCTTTGGCCCTATGTTTATGTTATATGAATTTACTTTTCAGATGGCTAAATGAAATTGTGTAAGCGCACCTTTGTCTGACGCCCTCGTACACCCTTAATGCAATCTTGCATTTACCTCCGATTAACGAAATTGCTCGGTGCGACCGTTATTGCAGCAGTAAGAATCAAAGAAACCAGTTCATAAATATTTCGACGAATTATATAAGTGGCGAATTGACAGGGAAAGATTCGACCACATCCGTCCAAGAAGAAACACGGTTGGTATATCAATGGCTTCATTTGAACAATATTCAAGAGATCACACGACTCATTTAGCCAATGCACGGGAAAACTTTTCATCCTATGGGGCAGCGAGGACTCTTGGCCCTCTTATAACAGAAAACGCTCATCTGTTCTCTTAGGCTTCCTTATAAGGACTTTTATTGGCTTCCGCATCGGACCAATGTTTAGTTGCAAGATCAAAGGAGATTATGCACGCTTGGCAGAGATTTCACAGGAAGAAATAAGACCATCGGCAAAGCTCATGCCATCAAAAGGGATTAGTATTCCATATGTCATCAAAGCGCTACTATTTTTGGATTCTGCTCTTTAGTCGTTTAAATTTTTTTTTTACTTTACATACCGTTTTTTCTTCTAAACGCTACTTTTGCATTGGCCCACGCAAAAGTTCTTACTAGGCGCCGCGAAGCAAGCGGGCATTGGCTAGTTACTTTATATATTTTTAGTTAGGTGCCGCGTTGAGTACTGTTCAGTAATATGGAATCCCTATTATGTGTAACACTTACTCTTA
This sequence comes from Rhagoletis pomonella, assembly GCF_013731165.1. NCBI lineage: Eukaryota > Metazoa > Arthropoda > Insecta > Diptera > Tephritidae > Rhagoletis > Rhagoletis pomonella. The sequence continues at coordinate 660 of NW_023479407.1, read as the reverse complement.
CGTAATCAATTTTAATTTAAGTATTAATGGATTTAAGATGTATCTCCTCATAATCTCTAATTACAAGATAATTGTTAAATAATCTAACAGAACCTACTTATGCAGACTGAATGAATTAATAAATAAACAAATTGTTTCCCAAGTACTCATCTGAACTGGCCGCTGTGGTGTAGGGGTTAGCAGTGCGCGCTATTTGTATTCTTCATTCAAGAAATTTGTATTCTTCAATCGAGAAATTTCGAATGACGAATAAATTTTCATTCATTATCATGAAATTTCGAATGAAGAATAAATTTGTATTCTTCATTCAAGTAATTTCAAATATCGAATAGATATTCATTCACCATCATGAAACTCCAAGTAACGAATAAATTTGTATTCACCATTCAAATAATTTGGAAGAAAGAATACATTTTTATTTATTATTATAATTTTTTTTATTTATTATTCAGTTATTCTTTATTGATTATCGTTCCAGGTAGACGATCATATATATACACGAACATGTATAGTACATTCAGCATCTACCTGGTACGATGATCAAAAAAGAATGACTGAATATTAGATGAAAAATAAATAAAATAAAATAAAAACTTTTTAATGTACCACGCTTTTATAAACGGACTAAAATTAGAAAATAATATTTCTCAGTCCCATAGA
>NW_023479406.1:1891-2384 GCF_013731165.1 Rhagoletis pomonella | reverse complement strand
TTAAGGAACCATCATAAAATTAGGACTATTTCTGGATTTTTAACTTTCTGATATTTTCTTCCCCAACTTTGACTATCTCGGGCGAAAAAAAAAGTACTGAGCTATAACATTACATAAAAAAATTGCTCATTTAATAAAGATTTCAGAAAGGTGCCACACTTACTGTTTTGAATAGAAAAAAAAGTTATAGCCGCTTTTGTGGGTAAATGACTGAGACACAGTAGAATGTATTTAATAGATTTAAATTGAATTTGCTCTTGTTACCGTCAAATGACACGCTAAATAGTACAAAGGTACATAATTACTTGCTTCTGACATTATTTTATGTTACTTACCGGAATTCGGACTAAAGTCTATAACAAGGGCTATATCTATCAATATTTTGTGTGAAGGATGGGTTCACGTGAAATAAGATATACATGAGTTGTTTGAAGAAAAATTTATTTATTTATTGATAAAATATGCTCAAATTGGCGACCTTCTACTCTAATAC
>NW_023479406.1:0-1791 GCF_013731165.1 Rhagoletis pomonella | reverse complement strand
TTTTGTGGGTAAAGGACTGAGACACGGTAGAATGTATTTAATAGATTTAAATTGAATTTGCTCTTGTTACCGACAAATGACACGCTAAATAGTACAAAGGTACATAATTACTTGCTTCTGACATTATTTTATGTTACTTACCGGAATTCGGACTAGAGTCTATAACAAGGGCTATATCTATCAATATTTTGTGTGAAGGATGGGTTCACGTGAAATAAGATATACATGAGTTGTTTGAAGAAAAATTTATTTATTTATTGATAAAATATGCTCAAATTGGCGACCTTCTACTCTAATACAAGCTCGGCACCTTTTAAGAAAAGACGCTTTTAGAGATCTTAAACTCAATTGGGCTATCTCAGCAGCAGCTCCATTTATTTGTTCCCGCAAATGCTCTTCGTTTTGAATTGTTTTTGAATAAATTTTGCCCTTAAGACAGCCCCAGTAGAAAAAATATAATGGATTCAGGTCTGGCGATCGAGCAGGCCACGTGATTGGCCCGTATCGTCCAATCCATCGGCGAGGATAAGTTTCGTCTAAATGAGCTCTTACTTCACGCCCGTAGTGAGCAGGGCACCCGTCATTTTGCAGCCATAGTCTTCGCCGCAGGTTTAAGGGTACATCTTCCAAAAGAGTTGGATGCCGTCGCTGAAAGAACTCTAAATAACTGTGAGAGTTGAGCGTTGGCGGCAGTTCCACAGGTTCCAATATCTGACAATTAAAAATACCGCACCATAAATTTATTTTGTACCGGTACTGCGAACGATCTTCTCTCATTTCGTGAGGATTGTCTATCTGCCAACTGTGAAGGTTATGTAAATTAAAATAACCATCACGTTTGCATGATGATTCATCGCTCCAAATTATTTTATTAAAAAAGTTGGGGTCTGATTCATGCATTCGCAACATTTCACGGCAAAATCTAACTCTCGACAGGTAATCTCTTTCTTGTAGAGCCTGAACACGTTGAATGTGGTATGGATGAAATCGATGGTCTTGTAAAGCTTTGTGAACTGTAGTTTTTGGTATTTCCGTCCGTCTTTCCATCATTCTCACTGAAGTCGATGGACCTAGTTCCACTTCCTCTAACACAGCTTCAACATCTACCGTTGCAGGACGTCCTGTATCGCCGCCACGCCTTCCAGGTATGCGACCTTAAAAAAGTGAAAAATGATAGTTAACAAGCAAGCAAACAAGAAAGGTGTAAAAATCACTTACCTTCATATATTTCTCTATGGGTCCGGGCGAATACTTCACGACCCGGATGTCGACGATTGGGGTATCGCTCTGCATAGAGTCTTTGAGCAGCTCTGGCATTACAGCAAGCTTCACCGTAAATTAGGTGAATATCCGCATATTCATGCGACGTATACTGCGTGTTCTCTGTCATAGTATTAATAACACAATGTTCGAAGGGTCCAATTTCACAAAATCCACTTTCACTAATTCCGGTAAGTAACACAAAATAATGTCAGAAGCAAGTAATTATGTACCTTTGTACTATTTAGCATGTCATTTGACGGTAACAAGAGCAAATTCAATTTAAATCTATTAAATACATTCTAGCGTGTCTCAGTCCTTTACCCACAAAAGCGGCTATAACTTTTTTTTCTATTCAAAACAGTAAGTGTGGCACCTTTCTGAAATCTTTATGAAATGAGCAATTTTTTTATGTAATGTAAAGTTATAGCTCAGTACATTTTTTTTCACCCGAGATAGTCAAAGTTGGGGAAGAAAATATCAAAAAGTTAAAAATCCAGAAATAGTCCTAATTTTATGATGGTTCCTTAA
>NW_023479405.1:1553-2384 GCF_013731165.1 Rhagoletis pomonella | reverse complement strand
CTAAGCTATGAAACCTCAAGGATGAACGAGACCAACGCTATCACTGACGTCATCACCTATCAGTTGGAGAAAACTCAAACTCAACTCGACGAGCTGAAGGGCCCTAAGCCTAAAAGACCCAAGCGTTCAATCAATTGACGCCTTAGACTGGGATGAAGTCCTGCGGAGCCAAGACGCATTAGTAACCAATAACAACCACCAATATAAGGTAAACTCTGAAATATTCAAGAAAACTCAAGAGCTATTACAGGCGGTTAATGGAATCGCGACGGCCACGAATGACATTTTGGGACGCAACCGCCTGGCTAAAGTTTCACAGGAAATAGAGTACAAGGTAACGATCCTTAAGGAGGACGTTAACGAGTTGATTCGAGCATGTCAAATGGCTAAAGCAGGAGTTGTCAACAGTAACCTATTAAATAAGGAGGAAATAAACCAACTAATAAGCGAAATCGAAGTCCTTCGGTACAGCAACGTCATCGAAGCCATCGAATATAGTGAGCCATCAATCTACACCAACGGCACCCTTCTACTATACGCCTTGTCCATGCCAAAAGTGGCGCAAACAAGGTTCAACCATTTAATCACACGATCAATTTTGAGGGATGGTCATCGAGTCGACTTGAAGTACAAAACTATCCTAATGAACAAACAACAGACGTATGGTATTAAGATACAATATTCCTGGACAACTTCAACAGCAGCGTATGGTCAGGTAAAATATCTAGACACCTGTCTGGTTCCTATATTCTACAGCTGGAGAACGAGACGATAACGATCAACTATCAAACCTACTGGAGTACAAGCAGCTCAGGTGTGCAGGTGCTTCCA
>NW_023479405.1:0-1453 GCF_013731165.1 Rhagoletis pomonella | reverse complement strand
CGATCAATTTTGAGGGATGGTCATCGAGTCGACTTGAAGTACAAAACTATCCTAATGAACAAACAACAGACGTATGGTATTAAGATACAATATTCCTGGACAACTTCAACAGCAGCGTATGGTCAGGTAAAATATCTAGACACCTGTCTGGTTCCTATATTCTACAGCTGGAGAACGAGACGATAACGATCAACAATCAAACCTACTGGAGTACAAGCAGCTCAGGTGTGCAGGTCCTTCCATCCGTGTTGTCTACAATACCGAATAAGAGTCTGGCAGTAAACCTCGATCTCGTCCATGAAATGACGTCTGGAAACATACGACTCTTGGGTTACCTGAAGGACAAAACTAACTGGTTTGCGACGTCTGAAGGTCTAGGACTTATTTTGCTAATGATCCTAATTTTCCTGATTTGGAGAAAATTGACGACAGGAGCCAAACTTCCTGAACTAAATTTGTCCATACTGCAACAGAGTTCTCGAAACCGACTTAAGAAGGACGCCTCCCAAAACGTTGATTTGCGGGACGCAAATCTTTAGAGGGGGAAGAGTTAACACGCACCAGTCGCATTTGTTGCGATGCTCCCACGGTTGGCCGTTACACGTGCCGCAGTGTCAGCATATTTTAATTTCACCATATAGTGTAACGGGAGACATTGCAACTTGCATTCCATAATGCACCCGTGGGAAGTCAAGGCCAAATCGAGTCTCAGGCAATGGGTTGTAAACATGTTACGCAACCATTGCGTCGCTGCCGGAGAACGAAGCTGGGAAACAAGCAACGGCCACAACGGGCAGTCAGTCGAGTTCGGGACGGGTTATCATAGAGTACGTTTAATATTAGACTTAGTAGTAATAAGTTAAGTGTTAATAAAACCTAAGTGAATTCCTAACCTGTCTGTGTTTCCTTTTGGGCGGCTGGCCCAATTAATTTTTTTGACTTATACGGACTTAACGGCCGTAACTGGCGCCCTAGCAGGGACCCAGTAGTGTGAAAAAAGTGGACAAGTTATGAAAATAAAAGTGTAAACCTTCAAAGGACAATAAACAATTTTAAAAGAATAGAACTTATACGAAAAAATAAAAGTGTAAACCTTCAAAGGACAATAAACAATTTTAAAAGAATAAAACATATACGAAAAAAATAAAAAGACTAATAAGGTTATAAATTAAAGGATATAGACCAATTAAACAATTTAAAGAATAAATTAATCAAGGGATCAGGCTGATTACCGAATGCCAATTCTCCGTTTATTGTAAGTATACTACCACGAATTTATCTTTTTGCTATTTCACAGATGGAGTCCTTGCGAACGACCGTAGCAAATTTAACTGGTGCTGTCAATGCTCTTGTAGGAGAAATTTACACACTAGAACGGCGCATGGCACACATAGACGCGGCTCACGGTAGGCCTGTAACACTAGGAGCTGACGCCTTAGTCGAACCAGCAGAT
>NW_023479404.1:951-2385 GCF_013731165.1 Rhagoletis pomonella | reverse complement strand
TCGGCGATCCTTATGGAGGTATTCATGCAGAATCTGGAAGAAAGGTACGTGGAGTATCTTACATCACAACTAGGAGCGACGTTCTACGCCAGATACGTAGATGACATCATATGTCTTATAACAAAGAAAAATGAAGGACAGATATTGGAATACCTCAACAAACAGCACAGCAATATAAAATTCACAATGGAACAAGAAATGCAAGGAAAGCTAAATTACTTAGATCTGACGATAAAAATAAATAAAAGCACCAGCAGTCTGCAATATGAAATTTTTAGGAAGCCCACAGCCACAGATACAATAATACATAATACATCGAACCATCCTCATCAGCATAAAAAAGCCGCTTTTAGACAGATGATCAATAGAATTGAGCGAATACCACTAACAAAAGAAGGATACAACAAAGAACTGAACGCAATATATGCCATAGCGGCTAATAACGGATACAAAAGAGATCTGGTAGAGGAAATCCGAAGGGAGCACAAAAACAAAAAGCCAAACAAAGAAGAAAACAATAACAAAAATTGGGCGGTATTAACCTATACTGGAAAGTCAACGTACAAACTTGCAAAGCTGTTCCAGAAACACAACCTTCGCACATCATTCAGAACAAATAACAACGTGGGACGGATACTACGGAACACCACAAATCAAGAAGATCCATTGGATAAACAAGGAGTCTATAAACTAACTTGCAAATGCCAGCATAGTTACATAGGTCAAACAGGACGTAAAATAAAAACAAGATTCCGCGAGCATATAAGAGACTATAACAAAAAGACACAGAAACCGAGCGCAATACCAGAGTCAAATTTTGCTAACCACATGTTTAACAACAAATGTTCACCAACGCAAATAAGAAAGGCAGCGAAACTACTGCATGTACAACATAAAGGCCAACGACTAAACGTCCTAGAAAATATGGAAATATACAAACTAAAAACCTTCGACGGCAAAATAATAAACGAACAAACAAATACCGCATCGGATGTTATATTCGAACCCTTAAAATTGATTTACGAAAAAAAGAAAAATGACAACAAAACAACAGGCATGGACACTCCGAACACACCAAAAAGCACCACCAGGGCAAAAATCACTGACTTTTACCTACCTGCAGGCAAAAACCATACAGTGACAACATAATGCATGTTAATATCGAAACAGCGAAGATGAACCTATTACCTGCTTCAAAAAATGGGCACCATGGCATATCTAGTAATTAATCATCGACGAAAATCACATTACCTAAGATAAATGAACATAAATTAGGGACAAATCTCGAACCAGACAGAACGAAAAATGACACTGAAGATGGCACAACGCCGAAACCGGTTTGTCTGCAAACCAAACTTGACAAGGGATGACGGAAATTCGTTCCAAAATAAATCATCTTACCACCCTGTCGGAAAAATCAACCAACACCAACAC
>NW_023479404.1:0-851 GCF_013731165.1 Rhagoletis pomonella | reverse complement strand
AAAAAAACAAGTAAGAGTAGCGCTGTCTTCGGCTATGCCGAAGGCTTTATACCTTTCATGAACATCTGAAAATTTTGCTTTAACAGATTACTGGGCATGAATCACGTATGACGATAATCGTCTGACGATGTCGTCTTGGCGATTGTCTTGTTTCACGAAAACCAAAAATTTTTTGATAGTTTGTGCAATATCGTCAATTCGATTCCAATTTAGCTTCACGTAACAGTTTGAAATGCAACGTAGTATTAAATAAACATGCGTTCTTGCACGATAGTGACTTCAGTATCGTTTAAAAGAAAAAAACATTTACATGTTTACATATTTAATTTTTTTATTTTTATATGTATTTTTTTTTTAAGACTGTAATTAAAGATATATTCGGCAGCTGTGGTGTAGTGGTAAGCAGTGCGCGCTTCTACTCCGCAGCACCTGGGTTCAAACCCTGGTCAAAGCAACATCGCAAAAAAAAGATTTTTTCTTAACAGTGGTCGTCCCTCGACAGGCAATGGCAAATATCCGAGTGTATTTCTGCCATGAAAAACAGCTTCTCATAAAAATGCAATCGCCGTTCGGAGTCGGCGTAAAACTGTAGGTCCCTCCGCTTTGTGTGACAACATCAAGGCGCACGCCACAAGTCGGAGGAGAAGCTCGGAGTGAAAAAATATCCTCCTTTGGATTCCTTAACGAATCAGTAGTTGACTGATGGTATATTTGTGTTAACTAAAACTCACCACCGCAGGACCGTTATGTTGTCGTTACCTGTTGAGAGAATATAAAGGTTGCGCCGATCTCGGACCGCTATTCCTCTCTTAACGAATTTGACAGAATCGTTGTTTGCATGACGTCACACT
>NW_023479403.1:0-2385 GCF_013731165.1 Rhagoletis pomonella | reverse complement strand
CCAAGTGAGTCGAGTGGGTCGAGTGGTGAGAAGTGGCAGTCACACCACTGCTGTCGCCACGCGCCACTCAACGACAATATAATCCACTTTGGCTTGTTATAATGGCATTTGTTGTGGCAATAGGCGATTTGTTGTTGATTCTGATTCTGATTCTGATTCAGATTCTGATGCTATTGATATTTTGTTTCGTGTGTATTGCTGTTGTTGTTGTTGTTGTTGTTGTTGTTGTTGTTATTAGATACTATATTTATTGTTGACACTCTTATTCCAGCTATTATTGTTGGCATAAGCGCATTTTGTTGTTGTACACGTTTGGAATATAGCTAATAAATAAATCACAGCATCAAAGTGCTCTCTTTTGCTCCTGTCTGCCTCTATGACTCCTTGCCCAATTGCTGGCCTCCACTGCAGCCAGTGGGTTGTGCTATTCCACAGTATGTCGGGGTATGTTATTGTTGCTAGTTTAAGCTTTTGATTTTTTTGCACATCAACTGCTGCATGTATACTATGTATATATGTAGGTATGTATTTCCTTTTTTCTCTACAGCGCTGTCGCTCAAGCGAATCGTCAAACATTCTCATTCGGATTACATGTTCGATATTCACTTGTTTTAAGCTGCTCAGGAAAGAATTTCACCAACTCCTGTTTTTCACCTTTTATCGTTTTAAGATATTTAACTATAACTGAGGCGAATGATACTAAATTTATCACAATGAATGGTTTGATTTTAGTTCAAATCTCGGCAGCGGAAAAATTAAAAATATGTAATTCTATTCTCGTCGAATTTCGTCAGACGAACTTCGTTGCCGCGTTTGTTGTGTGCAATCTCATATACTGCAGTATGTTTTATTTTTGGTAGCGACGAAGTTCGCTCAGCAATTTGATTCTGTTTACACTTTTATTTCAACAAACGGTGAGCTGAGGACAGCCATTCTTTAGAAGATGTAAAGATGCACAGTGAGCTTGAAGCAATTTTAGGTTTTATGAAAATGGTGCTCCATTTGGCAAACGAAAGGTTGTTTTTAAGTATTTGAACGTTGATTTTCCAATCTAAAAATACTCAGAAATAAACCCCCGTTTGCCAAATGGAGCAGCATTTTCATAAAACCTAAAACTGCTTGAAGCTCAGGACGAGTAGTTTAAGGGTTGCGAAGCCAGTGAATTTAGCGAAGCGAACTGTTCGGCGAACGCAACTAAAATATGCATTAAAAGTGTTCGCTTGTACATACTAGCTTCTCGATGCATCGAACGAAAATATCAACAGTTTCTTTCAATTAAAAATATACAACAAGAAAATTAAACAATCGGAGCTTCGATAAATGTTTAAGTATTAAGTCACAGTGAAATGTATTTATTGAATTAAATAGTTACAAATCCCTTTTTTTGTTTTTTCGAGAAGCTTTCGAAGTTTTCGGAAGTTACTGAGTTGGCGACAATAAGCATAGTAAAACAATATAAAGTATGCCAGCTAGCAATGAGACTCTATTTCGGTACACTTATTTGGTAATTTATTATCATAATTTTTTCATTCATTTGACACCCCTTTGGGTGAGAACTTATGAAGTTTTTTGTTTTGAGAAAAAAAATAAAAAGAAACATGTAAAGAAATTCTTGCCGCATGTGCATAAGCACACATAACGTTGCAGTACTGATGTTTTCAATCCCTTAGGATGAGGACCTAAGCCGAATCGGGCTCGAAGTCTATTGGATTTTCATTCAGTGTACATCCTAATGTAGATTCTTAAAGCCAACGACTTGGGTTTCATCGAAATGGCGGCTTGCCATGCTTACTAAATATTCTCTCTATTTCTTTGGTTTCCACTAAAAATTATGACGTGTGCATGAGTTGTGATGGGAAAAAATTATGTTTCACAAAACAAGACTTACATTCGCACTACGTTCCCCCCGCTCGATCGCACGCATTCCTCGTCTGCTGCACATTTTACGTTATTATTTGCAGCTGCAACACTTTCAAATCTGCCGTGGGTACCGGGTGTTGGCTCAAACTAAATACTAAAATAAATTAAGAACAATTAAAAGTTTTTAGTCTTTTAGTCGAAGTAAAGTCGTTTCGAGCACTAACCAACCGAGCAACAAACCCTCCAATCACCATCAAAGTTGCCTTTCAGCTTTACATAGTCGATATTGGTTGTTTTAGCATTTGTTGTTGCTGTTGCTGTAGCTGCTTCAGCAATACCCCTTGACGCACAAGCCGTCGGCCGCGGATTGGGCGTTGTTGGTGCCACATCTTAATTACAGAACGTGTTGCAATTAGTGTTTCGACAAGTAGTACGAGCAACTATGTGCCGCGTCAAGTGGTACCCAAGCGCCTCTACGCCTCTGCGCCTCTGCGCCCAGCACCCAAGCGCTCAAGAGCGCAGGCA
>NW_023479402.1:0-2385 GCF_013731165.1 Rhagoletis pomonella | reverse complement strand
GAAAAATATTCTGAATATTGCAAAAAAAAATCTATGCAAAATATTTCTGTGAGTGACCGTATAAGCATTTGTACTTGTAGTACAAAAGCTATGTTATAAATTAATGAGGATATGTACATACATACATATATGTTTGTCAAATTTTATGTTTTTTTTTTGTTGATTGAAAATACTGATTTATCGCCTTAATAAATATGTAAATGAATTACAATAAATTGTACTTTTTTTTGTTATATCATTCTGATTTAAAATACTATAATAGGATGCTTACAGATGTGTTGCACTTTTGCCTGAATTTCGGGACAATCCCGGGATCCCGGGATTGCATTTTCAGATCCCGAAAATCCCGGGATCGACAAAACCCCGAAAATTTACATCCCTACCATACACACATCTGCTTTTGCTTAAGGTTATATTTTTTCGCTTTTTTTCTATCAATGTAGATCCCTACCTCTACCACTGTTCGTTTTAATAACATTCTGTTTTTCCATTATCTTCATTTGTATCATTATACTCTATCGATAACAAAATCGATTATAACGTCCATCAAAATACCGATACCAAAATCGATGACAAATTCGATAAAAATTTCAATAGCAACATCGATAATGCCATTGGTACCTAAATCGATTAAAAAATCGATAAAAATATCGATAACAAAATCTATAAATATCGATAACAAAATCGATAAATATTGATAACAAAATCTATAAATATTGATATCAAAATTGATAAATATCGATAACAAAATCGATAAATATCGATAACAACATCGATTTATATCGATAACAAAATCGATAAATATCGATAACAAATTCGATAAATATCGATAACAAAATCGATAAATATCGATAACAAAATGGATAAATATCGATAACTAAATCGATAAATATCGATAACAAAATCGATAAATATCGATAACAAATACGGATAAATATCGATATTAAAATCGATAACAAAATTGATAAATATCGCTAACAAAGTCGATAAATATTGATAACAAAATCGATAATTATCGATAACAAAATCGATGAATGTCGATAACAAAATCGGTTAATATCGATAACAAATCGATAAATATCGATAACAAGACCGATAAAAATATCGATTATTTTATAGATATGTCTCGAGAATCCCGAAAATCTCTAAAATCCGAAAATAGTTCCCAGATTGAGTCTCTGTGTCTCTCTCTATATCCTTTCCTCTTTAATTACCTCTATTTTAATCTTTCTTCCCCTTTTTCATCTTTGCTTTTATCGGTATCCTCATCCTCCTCTTTGTCTTTACTTCTATGTTCATCATTTTTTTCAGCTACATATTCCCCTTCACATTTGTTCTTATATATATGTATAAGTAAAGTGTTTAGATTTACCTTGGTCTTCATTTTTGCCATTATCTTTACGCATCTTTGTTTTTATTGTTATTTTTACCTTTGCCATAATCATTTTCTTTATCTATGTACGTACTCCCCTTTACTTTCATTCTTGTATTGGTCTTTTTCTAAGTGTTATTCAAAAGGTTAGCAAATTTTTGTTAAATTTATACCATATGCATACACATACTTGTTTCAGCCCCAACCATTCCCGTTGCACCATTTCCGTTTCACCATTTCCGTTGCATCATTTCTGTTGCATCATTTCCGTTGCATATACACAAGAAGCACTTGTTTCAGCCCAATTAATTTCCGTTGCACCATTTCCGTTGCATCACTTCCGCCCAACCAACCGCCGCTAAAGAAGTTTCACTTTAAAAAGATTTTCCGTACGTTTGAAAGGCAGTTCAAAAATGCGTATAATTTTCGTCACGATACTGATATCATAAATTTTGTGTTTCTAGTTCAGCTTTCGTCACTCGAAAATTTTACCTCAAAGAGGTGTTTTATTTGATATAAATATCCGGACGGTATGAGCTGCGTTTTGAACCGTACGTACAATAATCACTTCTGGCCACTCCCAGGTGAATGGCAGTCAAAACTTTTCCACTTCTGCGTACGGAACCATCCTCATATAATTTGACGGCACCGTAATATTTCTGACGGCGGTAATGACGTAGAGCTGAACAACTATCGATAGTCGTGGCCATCGATAGTTTCGATAGTCGATAGTCACAACCATCGATAGTATCGATACTATCGAAAATGTCGATACTATCGATAGTTTTGATTAAAACGGTCCAAAAATTTAACATAAACAACGTGAGTTGGTTTATATATATATAGTATATATGTATTTATATTTGTTTTTCGGCTAAACTTTAATGTGTATGTGTTTTTTTTATATATTTGTTGTAACAGATAAAACAAACACTACTCCTGCAAAATTATGTGGGACTTTTGCGTCTTATCAGATTCTTTTTGCAGCAACTCGATTTCTGTGTATGTTTGCA
>NW_023479401.1:0-2385 GCF_013731165.1 Rhagoletis pomonella | reverse complement strand
TATCGTTGTTAAATTATTTGTTCTTATTCTTAATACTTAATTCAATTTAGATTATAACAAATTTTAGTTATTTGTGGAATAAAATATTTGGTGCTTAAGACTTCAAATATTGTAACACCATTTCATTCTTGCCTTAAGTAGGCCAACTATACTTCGATTCAATTACTTCTATATGATCGTCCTAATTAATTTTATGAACCCTAACCTACGCAAACAGTAATCAATTGTAACCTCGGTTTTAGTTCAGATTATTATTACTAATATTTCTTTTTGGGTGTATAAGCAAAGTGAAAACCACGACCTACCTCAACGGCGATCAGCATATAGGCATGGTGATTGACCTACTCTCTATTGAACATATGTACGAGTATGTACATAAGTAAGCTGACCGGTGAGCAAAAAAAAACAAAGGTAGGTATATATGTAATTTTACCGGTTGTGTTTGCGAATATTATAACAAACAAATTGAGCAAATGCTAGTGAGAAACTATAAGAGATAGAAAACAAGAAATAGCAAATAGTCACAACAACTTACATTGATCGCCGCTGGTGTCTCCCACGCTGCGTTGAAGGCCTCCACCGCATAGCTGTTGTCTCGCGCTGTTATTCTTGGAAAAGAATTGTTAGTGAGTATTTTTCCCCTTGCTTTCTTTCTCCTACCTTCCCAACTTTCTTACTCCTTCCTCTTTCTATTTTAGAATATATAATTTAGTAAAATACATAGGTGATTTTGTTCAAAATATAACTCTTAGCCAATCCCAAAACTTATGGAAAAGGATTGGTCAAAATGGGCATCTAAATAGTTACCGTGCCTATATCAGTATAGTTGAAGAGAACAGAAGCTTAGAGCAAAAAATGGAATGCTATTCTCTCATCTAATGCATTGTATGCATTGTATAAGCTGATGATAATTATAAAACGATTTGAGATGTACATGCAATAAGAAGAGCGCAAAACTAGTATTGTTGGCGCATGTGGCCATTAATTATTTAATTATGACGTTTAGGGCGCTTCCTCTACCTGTCTTCTTGCTCGTGCGTGAAAATGCAAAGTAGGTTTTATGAAGAAATTCTAAGGCTGGAGATTTTAGAAACTATTATGGGATTTCAGAAATTTTAAAACTGTTTAAATAAACTAAAAAAAATAAAAAAAACTGCGATGCTGCCTGTAATATAGATTTTAAGAAGTTAAATAAATTTTTAGCGAATTTAGAAAAATGTAAATAATTTTAAGTATGACTCGAAGATATGGTGAGTAAGAAATATTGCGACAGACTATTCTGGGATATATTTTATGCGATGCGGTAGTATATATGTGATACTTTGTTAGATTAGATGCGATGATATTATAATAAAATGCTGCTGTTATGCCTGTATATGAGAACTGCTGTGATTTTGTTGTAAATGAGATGGCTGATTAGATCAATAGAGTAATGAGTCGTATAAGATGGCAGCCTTGTTGCGTGAACACTGCAGATGGTGACAAAAGGTGATATATGCCAGTATAAATGGGGATGACGGTTAGTAGAAACTTTTTCCGAAGATTGGGTATAAATTTGTTGATCGTTGAAACTCAGAAGGGTTTTCAACGGGACCACTTGGCCGCTTTTTGCAAGGACCGCTGTCCCGTGGACGTCTAGTACCCGCAGATCGCACTGCCGCAGCGGTAGATGCTAGAAGAATAGTACGTGTCAGTTTAACGCTTCTCTATTCTCGCTAAACTGTTTGGTGGGAAAGCTTACCGGGATCGTTATGCAAGGAGGGCTAACGATACTTTTGGCCACTGCCAAGCAGCGTCTAACTCCGTCTCGTAGACTGAATATGTGACTCACAATTTATGGTTTAACCGCGTTTATTGAAAGTAAAAATGACTTTTAAATTCCGGGGAAAGATAATTGATAAATTTAAATGAAAATTATTAGAAGTTCTACACGCTACTCATGTGTTGTCTTTATTTAGATATTGCACCACGTGCTACGATGTGAATTGATTGAAGTCTGCGAACAGAAAGAAAGACTAACTCGAGCCGATTTAGGACCTCACAGGAAGTCATATTATGTGGTTGATCGATATCTTATCGATAACCCTGTATTTGACATGCATGATATTTATCGGCTGTGTTTAGTAAGCAGCGGCAAAGAGATGTTTGTGGCAAGAAAGAACTTGCAAGCAATCATGGTTGAAAACCAGAATAAATCTATTGAAAAATATAAATAAGGTATGTTATATACATAAATAAACAAAAAAATAATTACCACGGAGGATTTAATTTACGTTAAATCTAAAGCAAACAAAATTGAGAGCAGTTAAAGTAGTAGGTACGAAAACTAGTCATGAACGTGAGTAGGAGAAGGAAGTTTAAATCCTACATAAGTACACCGGTACA
>NW_023479400.1:0-2385 GCF_013731165.1 Rhagoletis pomonella | reverse complement strand
TGCAGCTTCAAAAATCTATGTGGCATGCTTTGTGCAATTTCATACAATTCATCTTATCTGCCAAAGCGAATCTGTCACGTAAAGCGAAGCAAAAGTTTTATGTGGCATCAGCCTAACAGCGTCAGCCGAGTGAAAATACTGCTAAAGTAACAGAGGCAGCGCCGCTTGTGATACCCTTGCTTGCCTCACCGCTCATGCTATAAATTCAAATTGGCTCGATAGTTGACATGCGTCTTCTGTTTACTGTTTATTCTGTGGTATAATGTAGAAATACCTCTAATACCTTGTTCTGACCAACAACGAAAACACTTCGAAAAAGAGTTTTGGGATTGTGGGCTGAAGGCTGTTCACACCGGTTGTTAGTGTTCTCGTTTACATGTCTTACATCTTTTGATTACAGTTTTGCTACACAAAAACAAAACCAAAATACCTTTCCTTTATTTTCTTTTCATTTACAACCTTGCACACAACTGGTTAAAATACAAAAAGTGTGTCAGTTCGCACATTGACCCGCAAATTCCTACTCGGACCAAGAATGATATCGACAGGGCAGCTGAAAATCTCATTGATATAATAGTTAAGGCCGCAGAAATTTCAACACCAAATCCTTCTATTAAACATCGTAGTTCTTACTGCCCTGGCCGGCACACCCCAAACATTCTTAAGAATAAAGCGCCTGGTTACGATAGGATTATAGGTGAGATGATTAAGGAGCTTCCACAAACTGCCATACATTTTTTGTTACATATTTTTAATAACATGCTTAAGTTGAGGCACTTCCCCGACTTATGGAAACTTTCGGAAATAATTATGGTGCCAAAGCCAGGCAAAGATCCGACGGTAGTAAGTTCATATCGACCGATTAGCTTGATTTCTGTATTTTCCAAAATATTTAAAAAACTTCTATTGAAAAAAATACAACCTTCACTAACAAGTAAGAAAATAATACCACCACATCAGTTTGGTTTTCGTGAAAAACATGGCACTGTAGAACAAGTTCATAGAATTGTTTCTTGTATTATTACTGCACCGGTGTATTTTTGGACATCTCTCAAGCTTTTGACAAAGTCTGGCATGATGGCCTTATATACAAACTAAAGGTTTCACTCCCTGCAAACACGCATGCAATTCTGGAAAGATTTCTACTGGGGAGAAACTTCAGAGTCAGGCAAAAATCCTTTATAACGGAAAGTCACCCAATACATGCAGGTGTCCAACTGATGATAGTCTAACCATTTCAACGTTTGCTGATGACACAGCTATCCTAAGCAATAGTTCAGACCCTAAAGAGGCTTCTTACAAAAGCAAGAATATTGGAAAAAGTTAGAGCTATGGCTAGGTTCTTGGAGGATAAAGGTTAACGAAAGCAAGTGTGTTCAGACAACATTTACTTTGAAGAAAGAAACTTGCCCACCACTAAAAATAAACAGCAAGGCAATACCACAAAAAGATAGTGTCAAATACCTTGGGATGACACTAGATAGAAGACTTACCTGGAAAAAGCATAAAGAAAACAAAATTTCTCAAGCGGAACTAAAACAAGCAAGCGTTCAATGGTTTATAGGACACAAATCTAAATTAAGCCTAGAAAACAAGATGCTGATTTTTAATATGATGATTAAACCATGTTGGACATATGGAATTGGGTTTTGGGGCACAGCGCGCAATTCCACTTTGAACAGACTTCAAAGACTGCAGTCGAAAATTTTACGCGCCATATGCGGAGCACCGTGCATGAGGACATAAGAGGGCTAAGCACCAGTTACTCAGCGCGAGAGATCTTCTTAGCCCGAGATATGCAAGAAGACTAAAAAGAAAGGATATCTCCGATATTATCAAATGATGCGCAATATAATAAATTTCGATATCCGCAATATATCAACTTCGGCTCAGGAACTCGTCCTTTCAGACCAACTACCCAACACCAGTGCCAGTGCTGCTCGGAAAATTGTCCTTTCCGACCGAACACAGCCTAATGGATTGTAATTCCTTAAATATAGAGAAGCGAAGGCGCGGCGTGGAAACTATTTAGTCCTTTCCACCCGCCCAGGCAGTGCGGCTTTGGAACTCGTCCTTTCAGACTGCCTGCCCAGCACGATATCCAGAGATCCTGCTGCTCGGAATCTTGTCCATTCCGAAAGCCGCACCAACTGTAATAAATATATATGTATGAAAAAATAAAAAATTTCTAAGCATTGCCGCAGAAATTTTAGATTTAATGGTAGTTTGTAAGATTTGACAACTTATTGTTAGTTTCGAAAGAAAGATTCAATAAATAAATACATATTGTACAAAAAAAAATTACAACCTTAAACTTTCAAGTCCTCTTTTACTTTGACCAACCAATTAACAATAAGTCCGAAATCTTATTACATTAAACGAGCA
>NW_023479399.1:0-2385 GCF_013731165.1 Rhagoletis pomonella | reverse complement strand
AAATATTTTTTTTTCATTTATTCATTAGTATTTTAACATACTTTCGTTTACGTATTCTAGACCTAAAGAATATTTTTTCAAATCCCACCACATGCAATCCTTACGATAGTAAAATATTTCTGTTCTTTAAAGCCCAATTTATATCGGCAAGAATTGATAATCACATTATCTTTGTAATTTGAGTTTATGACATACAATACAATACTAGGTTTCTGGTACTCGATTCCAAAATATATCGTTTTAAAACTATAGAGTAAAAAATGTCGGTATAGAATGCCAAATGTATCGATATGATATCGAATCTTATCGAAATTCGTGTCCCTAGAAGACTTTTCAATATACTGTTCCAAAAACTGGGTTCTGATCATCAAGCTTTCCCCAGTGATCGTTTTAAAAATATCCTCCATCCGACGCATGTGCTCCATCATAATACTGCTTGAAACAGGTAAGCCACCTTCGTTCAACTGATTCACCTAAGAGTATGACTGGTTTTCCTCACTTTGTAACAATATGCTGGGGATTTCATCTCGGAATCTATGGCAAATATCCCCCAGCAAGGTTTTCTAGTCCGTCATACTCTAATTCATTAATATTGAACTCTTTAGTCGGCTCCTCCCTTTTTGCAGGGACATTTATAGCCCTAAAAATGTTTGGTGTAATTAGTAAAAAGTAAAAAGAATTACTATTATGTGTTTGGAAAATTATTTATTTGAAATATATACCTGTAAGAGGTGGCTGAGAAACTTCAAGATCTGGGGTGTTGTCAACTTTGATATTGGCGTTGTCGGATATCACACCTTTCTTGTTGCTCAGGATGGTCATGTAAGCCGCCTTTTGCACGAATTACGCCAAAAAAGTTTTCTAATGCATCCTGATTTAAGCGATAGGTTAGAATGTATTTTACATTGAAACGGATCTTTAAATATTGATGTAACGATTTCACTGCTCTATTTGACTTTATAATGACTCTATTTGACTTAGGGCCGGTTACTCAATGTATGGTTAAGGCTGCATATAACAGGGAGTCGGTAACGTCGATAACGATGTTTAACCGCAGTTTAGTGATAACCAGACATTGAGTAACCGGTCCTTAATATGACTATAAATTGATTATTATAGTAATTTTTCATTGAGACTAGACCGTACATGAATGAAAATTTTACCTTTCTGAAATGGCAACAAACTTCATTTTCCAATGACCCTCATATTTTGCATCATATTCGTATTTTCATCCAAAATTTTATCTTGTGCGTCAAGAGATGTTCCGTAAGCGTGAAGTCGTTCTCTTCCGTCTGGGTGAGACCCCTTTACGTTCATACGTTCATACGTTCATTTGTATATATATTTATTTTTAATTACATAATTATTATTAAATTACTAAGATAAAATTATTACCAATTTAAATAACTCGAAACATTCATTTCAACTCTGTCCGCTTAGATAGCCTAGAGTCGCTGCTCGTTCAATAGATTACGCTATTGTGTTGGAAAATAGTTTTGTAGCCGTTATCACCTATATTGGCTGTTTTTGCTTACGCGTAAAAGCATATTTAGCGCATTTAGCTCTAAATGTATATTTATCCATACAAAATTCGTCACCTAAATGGAACTAAGTGCAACTCCATTTTTGCATTAAGAATCTAAATGCTAAAAGCAACCCTGTGATCTTCCAAAATTTCCACGATTCGAACATGGTTTTATTAGAAAAAGTGGCAACGTTGCTTTTTCGAGTATACAGTGGCTAGCTGCGTTTCAGTGATCGCCGATCGAGATTTCGTTTATTATTTTATATTATTTGGATAAATAAAAGTTAAGCAAATTCAACATCGATGTGATGCTGATAGAAATCTGGATCAATTTGTGATCAACTCTGTTTGTTTTGTTTCCTAATTAAGTGAGGAATGTATAATTGACAGCGCCGACAGATGAATATATACACAAACAAATGTTCGGTTATGGTTAAAACAATTCAAGTTTTTGTATTGAATTGTAGGTTTAAAATTTATTTTTCCTTTTCAGTAGGTTTTTTGCACATTATCTTCTGCGTGAGAATTGACCGTAATAGATACGGATCTGAATAAGCGACTGGAACACGGCTGTTTGTCAAAAGCATACGATTTCGAACTCGAGTAAATGTACATTTGCTAAATGCGATAGCATGAACGCTCTTCGAAAACATATGTTCGAAAGTGCTAAATGCTGCAATTTAAATGCAGCAAAAACGCTGCATTAGCCTGTGGAGTCCATCTACATTAAGATGGCTCGCCGAAATTTTATGCGTTATAGACAGATCGTTCGAGGTACACGAAAGCAGCTCCAAAATTATTTCTTTTTTCACATCTTTCCCATTTATAATAAAACCTTTGTCAAGGAAGTGGTTCCTTAA
>NW_023479398.1:0-2385 GCF_013731165.1 Rhagoletis pomonella | reverse complement strand
AAATTTACAACAAAAAAGCTACAATTAATGCCGTTGTAACGTTTTCAATATCTCAATTCAGTCGTCAATGGTGCATGGTGTCAAGTTAGCACTACATACTAAATTTTGTTCGAAAAAGGGTCAACTCAATTTTTTCCAGAAAAACGAGAGCTACAAATTTTTTCTTTCCACAACAAATTTTAAAGCTAAAAGCTACAATTAATGCCGTTATAACATTTTCAATATCTCAATTCTATCGACTAGGTGTATGGTGTCAAGTTAGCACTACATACCATTTTTTCTTAAAAAACGAGAGCTACAAATTTTTTCTTTCCACAACAAATTTACAACAAAAACACCGCAATTAATGCCGTAGTTAACTTTTCCAATTTCGAAAAGTGTAGTGCTAACTTGACACACGCAAAGTTACCGCAGTTCGCTCTGCCGTTAGGCTGAAAATCTGTGGCTTCCCATTCAACCTGGCATACGAGCACTCGGCAATTCCCAAAAGCTTTGACTTCTTACCGAAAGAATAGGGTCAGAGCGTTCCGAGGCTAACTCCGAACGGATCTTTCTCCACTCATATCCCTCCAAGGGGCGAATAGGAGAATGGCAGCGTCCCCAATAGAGGCCCAATAAATATCTTAACGGAATAGAAACTAAATGGCAGAGTATGAGGATGTATGTTCTGTAATTAACTCTCAATAAATCTCATATTCAGACTGCCGTATTTCTGAGGCGTTTCTGGGGCAGCGGGGGCCGCCATAAAAGAGGCAACCGATTGGCAACGCAATAGCGCTTTGCCGCTTATAAGGGTAAACATCTATTCAGATAACCAAGCGGCAATCAGGGCCCTGGGATCACTTATGGTTCAATCGAAATTGGTCGGGAGATGCCCGACATTTGCCTCAGTCATCTCGGATTACTTCCAAATCAAGTTAATTTGGGTCTCAGGATGCAGTGACATCGGTGGAAATCGCAGGCGGGGTACCCTCGAGGTCGTCAACGCGTACAAATAGAATATAGCAGCTCCTTAGGCAACATGCGGTCTGCTCCTGGACAAGCGGTTAAGTGGGCTACTGCATCTGGCTAAATGCTTTCAATTCTTAAAGGTGTACTGAACGGACATTATCCTCCAGGAACCTACTCGGTTCGATTTACCATCTTTACGCACTCCTACAGCTGCACTTCTTTCTCAATTGCACGGCATTCGCTAGACCAAGGATTAAATGAACTTGCCAGAGTGGATGTGAGCTGCCTGTGGAACCTTGTTCTAAGCACCACCGCTTATCTTAACCTTGCACATATTATTTGTAAGTACTTACAGTTCAAGATTTTTTTTCACCCTTTGGTATTTAACACAATGGACAATTTATTAAATTTCTAAGTGAGTCCCTTCGGGGCTGGCACTATATGTTGCCAGATTTACAGTTTTAAGTGTAAATTACAATTTTTAGATAAGCTTACCATTCTTTAAATTAGCTTCTAGTTTTTTTTGTAAGTATGTAATTTGTCAAGGTATAAGAGGATGATGAAGGGGCAGCGTAGAGTTGTAAAACTATCGGTAGTGACACCATCGATAGCTTGCACGTTTCAGAAAAAAAAACTATCATTACTCGTTGAGAGTTTGCAGCAATACCATCGATAGTGTCAAGCGCTACCATCGATAATACTATCGATCGTCAATGCAATGTTAACAACTGTTCCAAATTAACCGGGACAGCATCGAAATGCAAAAAAAATCTTTTCTCAAGTAACTTTTAACTTTAAAGTATAGTTCTGTTTAAGTAAAGCGTTTTGTTATCGAATTCTATTTATTTATTTACATTTCTATTTGAAGCTTACAATTAAAAATAAAATTATAAGCCTAGTAAAGAAAGCATTATGATGTATATTTAGTGCTTATTCTAAATTTTCAAATATGTTATATTCATTCTACATGTTTGTTTAAATTTCTTAATATAATTTTTTTTAATCACTACTAATCGATAGGGCCAAAAAAATGAGACTATCCATACTATCGATAGTACCATCAATAGTTTGACACCTCTAGGGCTGCGTTTCCTCAATTGAAACAAATGGTTTCAGCTGTCCTCTGCATTCCAGTCGTCACAACAAATGCGTAAAGAATATTTTCCAAAATCAGTTTAAAATAAAACGCGAAATTCCAGCAGTCTTTGGTATTTTAGGACCTAAGGAATGCTTTAAAAAAAATTTGGCAAGAGATATTAAGGTTGAGATATCGAAACCTCCCTTTTATAAAATCTATTTATGTTCAGTTAAATATTGATTAAACCAGAGGTTCCCAAACTTTTTTTTCTCGTAGACCCCTTTCATAAATTTACTGGTTTCGGTGGACCCCCCTGCTGATACATCTCTAAATATTCCCAAAGCTCGTAAAAAAAT
>NW_023479397.1:0-2385 GCF_013731165.1 Rhagoletis pomonella | reverse complement strand
AATTGTGTTTGCATCAAATCACCCTGTACTGCTAAGTTTTAAATTCACAATATAAAATCTTTTTTGCACTTGTACAGGCAAAGCCATTTAAATTGACACCTAATTTTTTGAAATTCAAGCGAACGGTGCAGTATTTTCAAGCTAAATCCTTTTTAAATCTTTTTCGTTAGACACTCATATTTTAATGTTTCATAGTGGCAACCCTCTTCAAAAGTATTTTCAAACTAAAACTCTCTTAAATTTTTTCGTTTGACACTGTGATACGTATCTCAATTAACTTATGAAATAACTTGAATATGACTTGTTTAACAGGTGGCAACCCTCCAGCATATAGTTCGGGCATAAAGCCTTTTCAAACACATTTCGGTTTATATCCATCTTTTAATAATTCATTTAACTTATTAAATAATTTGTAATTCGACTTTTTAAACAGGTGGCAATCCTCCTCAAACACCTCAGAATTATTGTTAATGTTCAGACTTAATATTTCTTAACACTATTTAATTATTTCATGTAACTTGTGTATAAGTTAATTTAATTCGACTCTTTAAACAGGTGGCAACCCCTTTCAAACAAAAACTTTCTTAAACTTCTTAAACTGATATTGTGATACTTAATTTAATTACCGGATGAATCCAGTTGAGTTTGACTTTTTAAAAAGGTGGCAAGCCTCCTATATATCTATAGTTTAGAAATAAAGGCTTTCCAAACCGATTAGGATTGATATACATATTTTAATTTCTAATTGACATAACTTATTAAATAGTTTTAGTTTTACTTTCCAAACAGGTGGCAACCCTCTTCAAACACCTCTTTTATATTACAATTGTTCCAACTAAAGATTTCTTAACACTCTTTCGCTTGAAATAAATATTTTAATATTTCATATACTTTGTGTATAAGTTAACTTAATTCGAAATTTCAAACAGGTGGCAAGACTCTTTCAAAATATTTTCAAACCAAAACCTTCTTAAACTTAAAAAGCATCTTGTGATACATATTTTATTTACCTAATTTTAATTAGAAATAATACTTACGAATCGATTTATGCAAAAAAATCTACCAATTTTTTTTTTAGTTGTTGCTCTTTGGAAAATGTTGTGCGTTATGTAGATATCCATATATTTAGTCTTCAAAATGTCATTTATGTAGTTTATTTACGTCCATTAAAACTCTATACTTATGCGCGCATACATATGTATTTACTTTTACCACAATTACACTTTCAGTGATTGCACACACAAATATCTGATTAAGTTTTTCTAACCACAAAGTCAACCACTTCATTGTCAGTTAAGTTCGCCAACGAATCAAGCAACCGACCGCAGCAACATTCCACAGCTGTTAATCAAGGCAACTTAATTTACCCTTACCAATTCAATACACTCCACTTGACTGGTTGCTTCCACTTCAATTCTTTCCTGCTTCTTCTTTTTGGCCACACCGTTAGTCAGTGTTTTCATCCATGTACCTACTACATTTTCTATGCGTAAATGCTTCGCAAATTCGCCAAAAGTATTTCTTGTGGAATTTCGTTGATAGCCAGTAGCCAATAGTAGTTTTGCTATTGTTATTGTTATTGTTGTTGTTCTAAAACAAGCCATATACAACTGAATGTGAGTTGAGTGAGTTGTGAAGTGCTGTTAGTGGTAAAATCTCTTTACTATTTGCCATTCGAAATTTACTTCATTGTGCGACCCTGAGGCAACGGCATCGAACTTCAAGTGCCACAAAAATTCCACGCAACCAAAGCGGAGTAGGTACTATTTGTTACGGTGGGTGAGAAAAGTTAAGGTCAATAGCCCTCGAAGTGTGAGTTTATAGCTCAATAGAGTCTTTTTGTTGAAACTCAAAGCATTGTGTTTGAAGGGAGAAGGTTTGAAAATAGACTTACAATTTACTCTGGTGAGAGATCTAGACACTACTGCCATTTTGCAATTTTTCAACGGACACTTTAGGTGGCATAAAAACATGACGACAAACCCATTTACCCTTCCTGCCCGAGGCTTTTGGCAGCGATTAGCTGAGAGGCGAGCTTTTTAGCACCCAGCAATCAGTTCCGATTTATTTATCAATCAAGTAGATTCGCAACAGATTAAAAGAGTACACGAAAACAGTTCAATAGACGTCATGTTCTCTGAGCGCTTTTTTCAGCATGCGTTGTTTTGTGCCTAGTTGCGACAAAAAAATTTTATCCTGGCAGCGCACAGTGGCTTAAGACTGGAATTTACTGTTCATAAATCACTGGAGCCTTAACTTTTCAACCAATTTGATAATTTTTTATTTTATGAAAGCTTATAAAATTAGCGAGAGGCCAGTGGGGTCTAAAAACAAAAAATTCTATTTTGGTCAACATTTTTTTATAACATTTCAAATTTTTCTTGT
>NW_023479396.1:0-2385 GCF_013731165.1 Rhagoletis pomonella | reverse complement strand
CAGGCTTAAAAAAAAAAAAAAAAAAAAAAAAAAGTGTATGCATATTAAACCAAACCTATACATCCCTATGTTATTCGACATGCTGAATGCGAATCCGAGGTGCATTTGAAGGTCAAGTAGGGAAACATTCCTTGATGCTAGGAAAAAAGTAAATTATTTTAAGAAATGGCTCTAATGACATGGCTGCCTAAATATGAGTAAACGATTTTACTCAGTTTAAAGAAAACGCAATTCCTTATTTTTTAGGAAAAATTTATGGCAACGGCTGATGGAACAAAGCTCTGGAATGCTAGTCGGGAGACACAAGGTTCGAGTCCCAGAGCAGGATTTTTTATTTTTAATATTTTCTTTTTATTTTTTAATTGTAATTTTTTTTAATTTGTACTGAAAAAAAATAATCTAATTTATTTTTTATGGTATTTGAGATTTAGATTTTCCGTATATGAAATTAATTTTACAATTTGTAATTTATATTTAAACTGAAATAATTGACTTACCTTACTCTAACCACCCACAACCGGACTCGAACCTGCGATCCCCGAACCAGAAGAAGTGGTCTTCACGCGATGCCACAGCCGACATTTGCCAGGAGAGCAATTAACTTTGTCTTAATAGCACTGACAAAATTCAAAATTATTTAGGGAAATTATTTCTTATATTGAGGAAATTACTATTTATTTTGAGTAAATTTACTTCCTCAAATTAATGACGCCCTATTTTTAGCATGAAACTGAATTAAGGAAAAACTTCTCAAATTGAGTAAATTTTTCATAATATTAAGCAAAAATTAGTAACTCTAAAATAAGAATACTGTTTTCTCGTTTTAAGGAAATGCTTTTTTCTGGGTGTCAGCTATTAGGAAAAAAAATTTATTTGTTTGATTTGTTTGACCGGGCTTGAACCCAGGTCCTGTGGAATGCTAGCGCGCACTGCTAACTACTACACTGCAGCGGCCGCCGACATGTAAAAGATAATAAATTAAAAGATTTATGTATAATTTAACATGGGATGCACACAAAATTGGAGCTTCGGATTCCAATAAAATAATCCAGAAAATATGACAAATGGATTTATAGCTTATGCTAGCATCTCTAATTTCAGTAAACCAATTAAGTTTAGAGGCTCTTTAAGATTCCATAGTTTTCCTCTAATTTAAAGCGCTTCAAACCACTGTGACTTCGACTTGGATCTTCTAAGCCAAATCCTGATACAACATGGCATAGACTAAGACACTAAAGATGAAGGAGTTAAAGAAAACATAAGCAGCGCTTAAGATGTACCCAACACTATTCAACTATTTTGTATTTCTTTTTTTTTTTAAGTACTACAAATAGACAAATAAAAATATCTAAGTATGTTTGAGGGATCAGAAATGTTGAACAGCATTGACAGCCTAAGCCTGGTGGACTAGGCCGACTAGTTGGGTTGTCTAGCCAGTTAAGTATTGTATTGTATGTAGTTACATGAAAACACGAGTATACGCATACTTAAATATGTATGTATGTATGTGCTTACAAACAATATCACATCATATAGCTATGTATGTAGTTAACTAGTTGACTGGTTGTTTTTCTGGTTTATCAAGCTTGCATTTTCGTACATACTTAGATAAATATATGTACATGCAGTATTAAGTTTATATGTAATAAATTTCTAGTTGCTGCACTAGGCTCTAATTATAATCTTCACATTCGTACCCACAATTTACTCAATACTCCTTGCCTAGTGTACTGGATTCGACTAAACGAGTATTACTGTACAGTAGGGCAAGTTAAGAGACAAATTACAACAAAAGCTTGCGTCAGTGGTGCTCATCGTCAAGTACATAGTACTTTTAAGGTTTAACTATTGCGGATACGAAAATGGCTGAATGCGCGACCTGAGTAGCGGTCGCTTGCGATGCCCATTATATGCACCTACAAACTTTATGAATCTACATACATACATATGTATTAGGGATGTTAATTTTTCCGCTTTTTACGATCCCGGGATTTTCGAGATGTGGTTATGGCAGTTCGGGATCCCGGGATTAGTCCCGGTATTTAGATATTCATTACTTTTCAACAACTTAAATCTAAAAAAATTGCTTTTATCTCTCCTACCAGAAAATAAATAATAAATAAATGGGTTTGAAACCTACTTTTTATTTAAAGTGGCGTTTTTATTTTGTTCTCTCTGACGTCAGGATTTATTTTAAGGGACTTTGTAATTTCAAAGATGTGATTAATTCTAAAAATCAATGCCATGTGGAATATTAATATGGGTACCAAATGAAAAAGGAAATTTTTTTAGAATTTTAAAATTTAAATATTTTGGATTCACAAGGACGAATAGGTAATTTTTTGAGGTGATAAAGATAGAAGGACGAAATTCGAGGATGTTATC
>NW_023479395.1:0-2385 GCF_013731165.1 Rhagoletis pomonella | reverse complement strand
GCGCAGAAGCATGGACAATGACAACATCCGATGAGGCGGCTCTTGGGCACGGTGGGCAGGAAGCGAAGATAGGTTGCATAAAAATGTCGACAAAATCTGAAAGCAGGGTTGTATTTGTTGATATCTTAAGGTTAAGAATCCGCTTAAATTGAAATCCTAGCTGCTCCTGTTTTAAAGATATCCACATTTTATATACTTCTGATAGGATATATTTGCAAAATTGGAAGGCTTACTTCTCGATAATTAGAGCATATTTATACGAAAAGAAATCTCATACAAATCTGTTCCCCTTTTTTAACTCACTAAAACGGATCAAATCAATGTGAAACATTTTCATTTTTCCTACCGAGAACGAGATTTATTGGGCGCTACCGGTATACAACTTAGATAAAACACCACAATTACCTTTTTCTGTAGCGTGAACTTTCTCATTACAAACACTTTCAATATCGCAATATATGTATGTATGTATACAATATTGTATGCTATATAATACGGTAGTAATTTTTTATTAAAGGTTTGTTGCTATAAGCAAGTAGCGCAGGCAAGTCGCACTGCGCTTGTGCAAGAAATGAAAATGCTCTAACTTAGGCCAACGGTACTCCTCATAATACGTAAATAAATTCAAAGCTTGTATGAGATTTATTTTGGTATTTATGTACTCTTCTGTCAGGAAATAATGACTATTGTACATCCAGAACACAAATGCGATCATAAAGAAAATCGCATGAAAGAATGCGCTTTGTGTGTAGGGCTGCCAGACGTCCCGATTTTCCCGGACATGTCCCGGTTTTAGACTATTTGTCCCGGTGTCCCGGTCCAACCTTAAAATGTCCCGGGTTTCATTTAAGTGTCCCGGTTTTCGATTTGATTGCACAACTTTTGCTTAAAAATGACTACGCTGAGAGAAAAAACGCGTTGTAATATTAAGAAAAATTGTATGAATTTACTGGGGGAAATAAGTCATAGTAAACATGAATATTTTTTATTTGATTATCGTTTTGAAATGTTCGTACTTAAAAACAATACTTTCATACCACGCACACGTGGTGTTGAATCAAACTGAACATTTGAATGCACATTACGAGTTGGGTTGATGCTCTTTCATATGCGGTTTTTTTTTTAATGTAGCACGTTTTGCATAAGCAATAGTTGATGATTAATATAAGTATGTACCTAAATACGTTAAAATGACATGCACAGAGTTTTACAATTATAGCAAAAGCCAGAAGTTTTGAAACAAGCTCACAGCAACGAAACAAATGACTGATATTTTAATGTTACCTTGTATTTACTTTTTTTTTTTCGTGAAACCTAGATTACTTATAAG
This sequence comes from Rhagoletis pomonella, assembly GCF_013731165.1. Taxonomy (NCBI): domain Eukaryota; kingdom Metazoa; phylum Arthropoda; class Insecta; order Diptera; family Tephritidae; genus Rhagoletis; species Rhagoletis pomonella. Next base: position 1,055 of record NW_023479395.1, on the reverse strand, counting down.
TACCATGCCGTACAAAATTATTGGCTCGGAGACACTTTCATCTGATCACAATTTCTAATCAGATCTTTTAGAAAAATGTTTAAAATGTAGCTTTTGAGCCAATTAGTAAAGTGCAAGTCTGAAGTTACCAGAAAATTTCGTTGATTTTTTGCAATTATTTATTTTTTGCTGACAGTGTCTTCCACATACAAAAAAATGTCGAACATAGTTTGTATGGAAGAAACTCTCAGTAAAAACAATACCAAATATATTGCCTCGTTCAAAGCCATGAGAAAATCGTGGATACATGGTTTTCCGCAAAACAAGCGGATCTTAGTAATTTTGATAAAAATCTTAACGAACTCCGCACAGCTGAATAACGATGGTTTAGGATTATGGTCCGAGCAGGCCGGGAAGTCAGTTCATAGGGAATTCATTAAATTCTGGGATAGATTCAAAATAAATATGATTGATAAACCAACTTTTGTGAGTCGCCTGAAGAAAACTGTAATGACATTTTCATTAAGTTAAGTTTTTATATCTTAACTAAATAATAAAATATTTAAATACTAAAATGCGTGACTATATTATATGGTAAGCCAACAAAAAAAAATAAAAGGAAACAAAAAACAAATATAAAAAATAAAGCAAGAAAAAAATAAAAAAAAAATAAAACCAAAAAAACCAAAAAAAGAACAAAGAGGTGCAAAGTAAGTTGCCTCTACGTGGTGCGCCTTGGAAACGATTGAAACCGGCCAAAAACTTACATAAACTTATATTTTCACATAATATATATACACACATTTACTCACACATACATTGTTGAATATTTAATGCACAAGGATGTTTTTCTCTTTCGCAAAAGTCGGTCCTATCATAACTATGTAAAATGTTGATATCTTTAAAACAGGAGCAGCTAGGAATTCAATTCAAAGGGATTCTTAACCTAAAAATATCAACAAATACAACCCTGCTTTCAGTTTTTGTCGACATTTTTATGCAACCTATCTTTGCTTCCTGCCCACCGTGTGGGGTGTTTGAGAGAAAGATTTTGCGGAAGATTTACGGTCCTTTAC
>NW_023479394.1:0-2385 GCF_013731165.1 Rhagoletis pomonella | reverse complement strand
TTTTTTTTAGATTCGAATTAAAATGTTTGCAATTTATGTGAAACCTTGCAGAATTTTTTTAGTTTTTGTACAAAGTTTGATCCAAAACTGAGATCTACCACATTTTTTGGAACCTACCACATTTTTTTCCAGATTCTACCACACAAATTATTTTTCAGGTCCGATCACTGATCGTCGGTTCAAATCCTACTGAAAGAAGTCTGATGAGGAAATGCGGTGATTTCCGAAATAGCCATGGGCGTAGCCAGGTAGGGGCAGGGGGGCTCGAGCCGCCCCCCCTAACTTTCAAATTTTCCTTATATATATATAAAATAGTACCCTGAAATGCCAGCTTAATAGGGTCGGGCCCCCGCCCCCCTTTATTTCATTCTGGCTACGCCGATGGAAATAGCTATCACTTCTACCATTTTTTCAAATTATTGTTGCTTTTCCACAATAAGTTTTCACTTAAAAACGGCCTCATGCTCATAAAAATTGTTGAATATAATTGTTATAAGGCCATAAAATAACAAAAAAAAACATTACTATATATTATATAAAGTTGTTATACATATCGTCGCTTAAAGTACAAAACCGCGTATCGTCATTCTGCGAAACCGCGTAACTGACATTTGCCGCCAAAAATTGGATTTTCTCACACAAGCTCTTGGCTCAATCTTTATCCATTCGTCCTGAAATATACTAGCCGGAAATGCGATTCTTCTTCTTCTTATTTGGCGCTGTAACCGCCTAAGCGATTTTGGTCGTGTTCAACAAAGCTCGCCAGTCGTTTCTTTTCTCTGCCAACTGACGCCAATTGGAAATGCCAAGTGAAGCCAAGTCCTTCTCTACCTGGTCTTTCCATCTCGGTGGGGGCCTCCCTATTCCTCTGCTACCACCAGCGGGTTCCGAGTTGAAAACTTTCAGAACTGGAGCGTCGGTGTCCATTCGAACGACATGGCCAAGCCAGCTGAGCCGCTGTATTTTAATTCGCTGCATTATGTCCATGTCGTTGTAAAGCTCATACAGCTCATCGTTCCATCGTCTGCGGTACTCGCCGTCGCCAACGCGTGAAGGCCCGTAAATCTTCCGCAAAATCTCTCTCTCGAATACTCCAAGAGCCGCCTCATCGGATGTTGTCATTGTCCATGCTTCTGCGCCATATACCAGCACGGGCAACGAAATTCTCTACTTTGTCGAAATTATAACTGTCAACAGTGACATGGGTGCCAAGGCGCGAATGCGCTGACTGTTTGTTTAATGACAGGAGATGTCCTCGTTTACCCCCAGACCCATTCGCTTTGCTTCCTTATCCAACTTGGAAAAGGCAGAACAGACTTCGCGGTTTTTGTTACCGACGATGTCGATGTCATCGGGATAAGCCAGCAATTGCACGCTCCTGTAGTAAATTTTTCCTGAGCGATTGCTTTATAAAACAGAGAACCAATTTTAAGTAGGAGTGTTTTTACCCTTTACAAAATAATTTATGCAACCTCACATACGCGGTTTTGCATTTTGTTGATACGCGGTTTTGTACTTTAAACGACGATAGTATATGTTATAACTATGCCAAGTGCTTCGACTTTTAAATTTAAGCTTCTTCAAAAAGTGGAGTTAATAGATTTGGCTTGTGAAGCATTCATATGTCGGTATTTGGTGAGTTGATTGAACTCTTTATGACTAAAATTTTTATGACAATGTAAACTCATCTAAGAGTAGATAATTGTCAAAAAAAAAAAACATAATAACCCAGTGGGAAAAGTAGTTATGCATTGCGTGATAAGTAATGTAATGTATTTCGTATGTGTTCTAGATTCTATTACTGTTTAATATGTAATCAGCATTGTAATTTATCCAAAAACTTGCAAAAATTCCATGTTAAATCACATTCATTTCTGCATTACTGGTAATGCAAAATTGAGTGCCCCACTTTTCCTACGACATTGCTGTGGGAAAAATAATGCGTTTTCGAATGTGAAAACGGCTGTTTTACTGATTATTTTTTTCAAGGAATGAAACCGATTCAAAATAACATTCCGGTTTGGGTTTCGGTTTTGCCAAGTGTTTCGGTTTCGGTTTTGGTTTCGTTCTTCAAAATTTATTTCGGTTTTGGTTTCGGTTTCGTTCCGGTTTCGGTTTTTCTCAAATTTTGTTGATATTATTTAAATCACAATGTCTTAAACGTTGAGGAAAGAAATCGAAAATTACAGTTCACTGATAATATCAACACTAGGTTCTTTCCCTAACAATCCGGACCGGATTTGGTAATTAGAGAATAAGAGAAACATTTTCTTTCAAAAATGGAACAAAGTTCAGAAGTACGGAAACGCAAAAACCCACATTTCGTGCCCACAAGTCGAGAAACAGCTGATTCACGTTGTTCTTGTTTTTGTCACTTATACCATG
>NW_023479393.1:0-2385 GCF_013731165.1 Rhagoletis pomonella | reverse complement strand
CAGAATAGCATGGAGGCAGCGACGTCAACGCCAGCGTCGCCAACGACGGCGGCAGTGTTGCCAAACATGGGCTTTTCCTACCAAAACTGGTAGGTTTTTTTTCCATTTGGTAGGTTGGTAGGCTGGATTGGATTTTGGTAGGTTTCGGGTCTACGAGTAATAGTTATAAAAATAGAAAATATGTATATCCAAACATTTTAGCAATTTTTTTACATGAATATTTCACCGGTGCGTTCGTATAACGGCGGTCGCAAACATGATTCCTTAGTACAAACGTATACCCTTATTATTGCCAATATACAATACGAACATCGATATATACTTTATGGCGTACTTGGACCAAGATTCCAGGAAAGTCTGCCAATGGGCTTGTACCCAACCTTATTCTGGGCGGAGGTCTTCGCAATCGAAGTCTGTGTTCGCGAATTTTATCGTAGAAGGCAAATGACGCCAGAATAAATATTATGTCAGATATTCAGGCAGCGTTAACAGCCTTATAACCTTTTAAAACGGCATCAAGGCTTGTGAACTCTTGAGCCACCTGGGAGCCCACAATAGCGTACCGCTGTGGAGGGTTCAGGGACGTGAAGGGTTTGAAGGCAATTAAAGGGCTGACTGTCTTGCAAAGAGTGGAGCCCAAATGCGTTTGCATGGTTCCGAGCCTTTCTGCGGAACATCTAAAGGATACACTGCAGACCTACTTAAGAGCTAGCTGGGAATTGCTGCACACTGGTGGAAGTCGAAAGGAATACAATCAAAGAGATTCATAACTTTTCATGAGGAACTCCGAAAGATACCTTGAACTTAAAACTCTTCCTGGCTACCTGACAGCACACTGCAAGTTAACGTACCCATTGAATTAAAGGGTCTTTCTGTAGAGACTGACAGTAGGTTTTGTGGACCGGTGAAGGAAACCCCAGAGTATATTCTTTGTGCCTGTCCACGAAGCATGAATAGTAGATTGATGCACCTTGGAGAAGGATTGTCTTCTCCATCTAAAATTTGGAACATGACATCATCCGAAGTTCTGAGCTTTTTAAATAGCCTGAGGTTGGAGCGATTACAATTCGGATTTAGCACAATATATCTTCTTAGGTCGCAACGCGGGTATCTCCGAGGTAATAATAATAATATAGTCACTTGACACGAATAAAGACGCTCGGCTGTTTGACAGCGAAAAGGATGCGTGAATAAAATTTGCGAAAAAAGACGCGTAAACATGGATTCAACATCATTTCGGAAAAACTTTTTGGGGAATTCGTATACTCGCAAACATAATTGACCGCGAAAATAAGTCTTCTTCGTCTTTCTTCGCCGTCAAAAAGGTTAACGCGTCTTTCTTTGCCCTCGCCTATGTTAGGAGTCCTTCTTCGCTGAAATTTTTTACGCGTCTGTTTTCGCTGTCAACTTTTGAGCGCGCGTCTTTATTCGTATCTAACGACGATATGTATGTATGTACAGTAAAATGAATCGTTATACGCAGTTAGTTTTTTTTTTTGTACTAGCCTTGTTTAAGTTTTACTAAATGTTATGTTAGCTATGTTTTTAATAAATTTGACATTGAAAAAAAAATATTAAAACTCAAAAAAATGTTTGGTAGGTTTTGGTTGGTTATGGTAGGAAAATGTAGGTAGGAAAAAAAACGTGTCTGTGGCAACGCTGGACGGCGGCGACAAAGCACATTAATTGTGGCCATTTTATCAGTAACTTTCCACTCTGTAGTCTCTACTCGCCCGCTCTTGAGTTGCGCCAAACTAATTTACAATTCGACTAGATTGCGTGTCCGACGACAACGACGAAATGGCCAACCAAACGAAAGAGCTAAAGAAGAAACGCTCGTTTGGGCAGAAGGAAGGACGAGGCCGTAGGCGATTATTTAAATTATGCATTTTTTGCGGCTCACCAATTGTAGGCCACCAATTGATGGTCGCAAGAATGATGATGGACGACATGCTAGACAACAGAATTTTGAGCGATGGTACGCTTCGAGGATAAATGAATGGATGTCGGTCATCAAGAATCGTGTGGCAGTCGCATATGATATATGCGTTATGCAATAAAATGGGACATATCGATTTAGTAAGGGAGTTCAAGAAATTCTAAACATTCAGGTTAGGGATGGGCATACTTCAGGCTTTTGTATTTAAATAACCAGCTTGAGGACAAAAAACCCAAATTCATACTTAGTATTTGCAGATGTCCAAATATTTTAGTAAAAAAATCGTAGGTATTTAGGAGCTGCTAAATACTCAAGTAAAAACAATTTAGGTATGCATATAGAAGCTGCTAAAAACTTAAGGGCAAAAACTTAGATACATATGTATTTTGGAGTTGTTAAATACTAAACTAAAAAAACTTAGAGTATTTAGCAGACGAGAATACAGG
>NW_023479392.1:0-2386 GCF_013731165.1 Rhagoletis pomonella | reverse complement strand
GCACTTCGCAGATGCTTTTTCATAATTCGGAAACACAAAAAAAAAAAATTATCATTTTATAACCATGCTGCTTCTGACGGCATTTGAACCCGGACCCTCCTGAAAGCTAACAAATAGTGGCAAACATCACTGCGCACTGAGCTACAGCCACGCATGTACATAAATGTGTGTTCAAATGTTCACTTTGTATCAAGGCCAGACCAAGCGATTGGGACATTTACAGGGTGGTGTTCTTTAAATTTTTGTTATCGAATTGCAAGTCAACACCACCCTGTCACTGCCAAACTGTACTTTTCGTCTATCTCTAGGCCAGTTCCTTGGGGACTAGTCGAAGGCTTACATTTTCGATGCAAGCAAATGTCCAATTCTGACCAGTCAAATTTTAACCAGTGAAGTACTAGTCCTTAAAGGAGAATTGGCCGCCTTATTGCTGCAGGGTATGTATATTGCAACTATATATAGATATGCGAGAGTATTAATATTGAGAACCATAAACTAAAGAGCGAAATACACCACACAAGCGGTTTGACAAACCAAGCGAAATATCCCTTTGCTTCAAGCCATTTGTGCTGTGTATGGGGGTGTTTGAAGGTTTGACAAACCGCTTGAGGGAAATTTGAGCAAAAATCAAAATTTTTTGATTTTCTGGCCGCCACACAGTGCCGCGACTCCATACAAATGATGGACAAAAATAGAAGGAGTGGTCAGAATTGGCTGAAACTTCACACCTAGAAGTATTATGCCCCTCTAATTTCAAAAATGAAATCGGTTTTTCTATACCGGTTACTCATTTCGAGAAAACCGAGTTTTTTTTGCATTTTTTATATGAAAATAGTCATTGTGGACATGTGTTGATATAAGTGGAAGGAGGCATCAGAATGGGCTGAAACTTTACACCTGAAAGGACTATATCACGGCAATTTAAGAAAAAAAAAACGTTTTTCAGCATCTCTTACCATTTAATTAAAAAAAAAATTTTTTTACAATTTTATAAAAAGGCAAAATAACTCATAATCATCGTAGACATATGTTTATAAAAACCGAAATAGTATTCAGAACTTGTTGAAACTTTACACCTAAAAGGACTAAGCCATGCTTATTTCAAAAATGCAATCGATTTTTCGGTACCGGGTACCCATTAAAAAAAAAAAGATTTTTTTTTTACATTACTATATGAAAGACAAATAAGGCATAATCATTGCTGATTGTGGTGTTTACGAAAACAGGAAGGAGTCGTCAGAATTTATTGAAACTTTACATCTGAAGTGTCTATATTACTCTAATTTTAAGAAAGTAATCGGTTTTTTGTAACGGGTACCCATTAAAAAAACATCGAGTTTTTGCACATGATTATTTAAAAATGAAATATGCCATATCATTGTTGCTAAGTGTTCAGAAAAATAGTCTTAATAGTCAAAATTCGTCTAAACTTTACTTCCTAAGTGAATACATATGGTAATTTGAAAAATTAAGTCGGTTTTCCTTACATGTTAACCTTTAGAAAAAAAAATTCTTTTGATTTCATTTAAAATAAAGCATAATCACTGTTAAGTAAGTAAGTAATAATAGCTGTTATATGGTAATAACATATAATATGTTAATAAAAACCGAACTAGTTGTTATAATCACTCAGTTTCAGAGTCCTCAGAAGAGGAGGAAGTGATCACTGATTCAAATGATTCCATGCTTTTGTCTGCTTCGTCACTTTCAACAATGTATTTATTAAAGCTGAGATCAGAACCCTTTAAATATTTGTTTCTCTGTTTTATATTTCTTTTTGTAAACTGGTGTCATTGCTCTATATATATATATATATATATATATATGTATATATATATATATATATGTAAATCTTCGTATACCTTTGTTTTTGGCTCCCATACCGTGATGCATATTTAAGTATTTTAATTAGCTGATAATTTTTTTCATTTCAAAGCACCCTGTACCTCTTAACTTTTGTTTTGGCACTTTTAGCTTTAATTCAACACCTTATTTTTGAAGAGCGAACCAAAAATTTAGATCTTAGGGCATTCAGAAAAAGTATTGTAAATATAGATCAGCTAAAATAATACCAAAAAAAGGCATTTAGTCACTTTTTCAAAATTGAAAATTTTCAAATATTGGAAAAAGTTGGAAGAGATTTCGATTGTTTCTGTTAGTAGAAGGTCCAAACTACCATAACCAAAAAAAAAATTTCACGAACTTTCAAGATGTTTTTTTTTTTTGTCTCCAAAGGTTGCCAATTTTCGGATTTTGGTATGTTTAATCATATATTTATTTATTAATAAAAAACAAATATTTGTATAAATTTTTTTTCCATGAACCATACATTTTTTGGTTTGTCGCATATATCTTTATCAAAGTGCAAAAGTTGATCTTGCTAGGA
>NW_023479391.1:0-2386 GCF_013731165.1 Rhagoletis pomonella | reverse complement strand
GACCTGCCATACACGTTCACAACACTCCTGCAAGGCCTTGCAATAGGACTCACCCTTCGATTCGTGCTCACGATAAAATGCCTCTAATTCCAAGCGCATTCCGCTGACCTGTTTGGTGAATACGATGCCCGAAATAAGTTTGGTGATGCCCTGCAAAACGCTGCCCACCATGCAGGATGCCTCCAGCAGGTATGTCCAATTCTCCGAAAATACATTGGCCACAGTTGTGGCAGTGAATATGAAATAAATGCTAATACATATTATCACTATGATCGTAATAATATTGACCCTATAATTCTCAGAAGCCACATCAGCACCGACCAATCCGGAAACGAAGCGCGCCATTTTTATGATTTTTGCAAACGATTGAGATGGTTGAGGTTTTTTAACAACCATGTTTTACTAGTTTTTTTTTTGTAATGTTAACGAATATATGTATGTATATATGACTCGCAATTCTTTCTATTTAGGTTGTGATTCAAAAGCGATATCCAACATTGTATTTATACCCACGAACTTGAGTTTGCTCGTCAAAACAAGCAATCAAGTATTAATTGTTCCTTTGACATCGTGGGATTATTTTACACTTTTGCCGAGGTGCGTTGCGATGACTCTTGTAGGTAGATATCCATAAATAAACACTTAAAAAATATTGAATATTATTGCTTATTTGAAAATTTGCCTTCAAAATGTCGTATAAAAGTGAAAGTACATATTAGAGATGGGCGCGGGATAGCGGGACCCGCGGGACCCACGGTACTGATTTAAAATTGGCCGGGATGGGCGGTATCGGGAAGATCTGTAAAAATATGGCGGGTGGGACGGGACTAAAATCCTTTCCCGACACTCCCGATAAAACCGCAACCCCCGCAAATTCACAAAATCTTCTTCCTTAAAAACGATGTTTGAAATATGCCCTTTTAATGTTCTATTGAGGCGAAAAAGAAAAAAAAATTATACGAAGATGCCAGGTCTTTCATTATTATTTAAAATTAATATGAAAGACATGCACATTTTTGTGAACCTTCGATCGGTTTGTAAACCTCACCACACACGTTGAAATCTCAACCGCTCGTTTCAATTTGTTGTCCGTGTGTAGCCTGCTTTAGAGATAGATAGCGGGACCCACGGGACCCGCAGTACAATTCTGAAATATGTCGGGATGGGCGGGTTCGGGACTTAAAAATCGAATTTCGGGATGGGCGGGGTCGGGATTAAATATTTAGTCCCGTACCCATCTCTACTTCGCAGTGTCGTGGGTGCATCCTTTGAGCAGCAGGCTCGCTCTACGGTGCTTCGAGTGGCGGATCGACAGCTAGGTAGGTAGTAAGCTCAGTGGTGGCTTTATTATTACCCCTGTTGAGCACTCTCTAGCTCCCGATCCCAATCCCCACGTTCTGAACTTCCTCATGGCTAAGAATACTGTCCTCGTAAATATTTGATGGCTCCGCAAAGTAGCCAAAATATACCCTGGGGATGAGTAAATCAGTGCCATTGGTTACCACAATCTCCGCGGACTTCCAGGCTTTTAAAATTGGCGCGACCTTACCTAGGCACTACAGCATTTCCGCGTTTCACTAAGCGGCTCCTTTTGTTTTTGCTGTTAGTCAACAACGCCAGTTCAGGATTTTCTTTTGAGCATCGTTTTACTGACTGGAGTACCAGTCTCCTCTGGCTGTGGCGATAGAAGCGCTTCTGTTCATCTGTAGGGATCTGGATGTAAATAATTGCCATTTGAACCGGCGTGCAGGTTGGCCATATCGACATCTATGGTCGCCCGGTTGCTGAGAAGGCCATTAGGACCGAACTCCCTATCGTATATTACAAAATCTTCCCAGTTTAATTGAGCGCTTTGGTCGTTTGGGTTTGCAACCAATTCGTCCGCTGCGATGGCCATTTGTTCAAAAATCATGTTAGGCATCAAGTGCATCTCTGAGACTGCTGACTGTTGCGCACTCTTAGAAGGTACAGAGATTTTATTTATATATATATTTTCTTAATATATAGGGTCTTATTTCATAGAATCCCACGAGTAAGGCGCCGTGTGACTCAAGTACACTGTTGACAGACATACTAACGTAGTACCAGTCAGTCCGTACCAGTGACCCCTGGACTTATGGATTTTATCGTTTTATGGTTTTTCTCTTTATATCCGGCATATTCAGTCAAAAGCAGGGCCACCGCTCGCAGAATGTGACTCTTCGCCATTCTAAATAATACAATCAAATATTAGATACAGACAACACCTGCTGCCGGCAAATGAAATTGGCACTCAATGCCGAAGTCCTTATTCAAAAAATAAAAATAAAAACAGCAGTGTACGTTTGAAGAAATAAGATTTCATCTGCTGTAAACCCTGCCAGACATTGCGGAAACTCCTAAATCT
>NW_023479390.1:0-2386 GCF_013731165.1 Rhagoletis pomonella | reverse complement strand
TTCGGTTTTGCCAAGTGTTTCGGTTTCGGTTTTGGTTTCGTTCTTCAAAATTTATTTCGGTTTTGGTTTCGGTTTCGGTTTTTCACAGAAATTTTGTTGATATTATTTAAATCACAATGTCTTAAACGTTGAGGAAAGAAAATCGAAAATTACAGTTCACTGATAATATCAACACTAGGTTCTTTCCCTAATAATCCGGACCGGATTTTGTAATTAGAGAATAAGAGAAACATTTTCTTTCAAAAATGGAACAAAGTTCAGAAGTACGGAAACGCAAAAACCCACATTTCGTGCCCACAAGTCGAGAAACAGCTGATTTACGTTGTTCTTGCTTTTGTCACTTATACCATGTTCTGAGCGACATCGGAAACATGTTTTCGTTGCTAAAACTGGTTTTCGACCTAAAGCTTGTGTTTTCGTCCATATAAAATCTGTTAAACGAAAACCAGTTTTCGCTGAAAATTACTTGAAAACTCACTTTCCACTCATTCCAATCGGTGTCTTCACTAGTTTTTTTTCGATTATTTATCGAAGTGGAAGTCATATTTTATCATCTTTAATACGCCATTTCGGATTTATTGTTAATTGCCTGGCCAAAGCAAAATAAGAATGAAAGTTAAAGGTTGTAAATGAAAGCAAAATGAAGGAAAAATGTTTTGGTTGTCGGTCAGAACATGGTATTAAATGCAAACACTTGGAAGCTGAATTTTGGTTTCACAAATTTGATTTTAAGTACATAGATTGAAAATACATCAACAGGCCATTCACTTTTCCTTAAAAGCACCAAGTAAATGCAGACAACATGTAAACACAATACAGCTGATATGCACTTTGACACTTTATCCATTTTTACTCGGAGAAAATTTCGGGCTGTTTAGGGCAGGAAGAAGAATACACTTACGATCGAATACGCTCGAATTTTCGCTCTCTATTACCCATTTTGTTGAGTACAGGCATGATTTCTGGGCTATTTTGGGCACACGCGGGATCTCGCATTGCGTACGGGAAAGAAACTACTTAAATATAATTAATCGATTATCGATTCACAACAACAAAGTCATCAGCAGATTTTTGCGAAAAGTTACCTTGCCATACTTATTTACTACTTAACAAGAATTTTAGCAAAATGTTGCTGATTTTGGTTAAATAAATCATTTATTTCAAAGAAATTTGTATTTATTATTTTTGTAAATTTCTGGAAACCGATTGAAACCTGTGATTGAAATGGTTTCGGTATCGTTCCTTTTCAGGTCAAGATAACGGTTACGGTTTCGGTTTTGAAAAACGAAACGGTTTTAAACGGTTACGGTTTCGGTTTGGGTTTCGGTTTCATTCCTTGCTTTTAAGCGCTATTTTTGAATTGGCCAACGCAAAAGATCTTATTAGGCGCCGCGAAGCAAGCGGGCATTTGCTAGTATTTATCTATAAACGTACTTTTAAGCTTTGCCTACGCATATATTTACACATAAAATTCCATGAGTACCTAGTACTCACGCCTTTTTTTTTGTTACCGTACTTTTTGCTGTTACTCACTTTTTACTCTCACTTCATAAAGTAATTTTGCTGTTTGACGTTTTTACAGGATTTTACACGAAAAGTATTGGATCAGAGCTATTATATCAATACATATATACAATATTTCAATCGTCGTTGCGTGCGAACGTGTTTTTTATCGCTCTCGGTTTTCGAATATTTGCTAATGGGTTCCATAACTTTATTAGTGTCAAAAAGATTACAAAAACTTAATGAAGTTTTTTCTATGTTCGTGCAGAATTTTTGAGACAGTGACTCATATATAAACACTGTGACTGTATATTATAAACAAATAACGAAAAATACGTTCCTATTAAAAATGCCTTGCTGCTGTAACCATAAAGTTGAGCGTTCGCAACCAAAAATCCAGTGCGCAAAGTGCAATGAACTATTTCATTTGGAATGTGTGAATATTTTGCCGGCAGACGCTGAATTTCTGCTTAACTCAGAGAGACCTTTTCTGTGCAAAGTGTGTGCTGAAGTTCGGCGATATTCTATTCGCTCCCCGCCTCCTCCTGTTATTCTTAACGGGAGTGTTGTTGCTACTAATGCCATTGCTTCGGATTCCTCTAGCAAAGAAATTGGTGCCCATCGCAATAAAAACCTCCCACAGGAGCACAAAATTCCTAAAAGTGCCTTGCCTAATCAACTAACTAGTACAGCAATAAGTGATACCACTAGTGAGTCCAACAACAAGCAGCAGGTATCATTGGTTTCGATATTCAATGCAATCGTCTCTCTACGTGCTGAGAATGCTCGTATGCATAATCTCATTTCAACTCTTCATGAAAATAATAATAAATTAACAAACAAGGCGGACAGCATGCATTCGGATCTCTTACATATGCAGCGT
>NW_023479389.1:0-2386 GCF_013731165.1 Rhagoletis pomonella | reverse complement strand
AAAACTGGTCAAAATATCGCACTCCTATTATTTTGTGGACAACTGTATATGTACATATGCACGTATGCCGTCAGCTGTGGTTTATGGTGTTGCTTATTTTAATGTTAACTTGATTTTAATCAATTAATTTTTAACCGACTTCACAAAAATGAGAAGGTTATCAATTCGTCGGAATATTTGGACCACACTAACCGATTTCTATAATTCTTTATTTAAAGAAAAGGTATTACTTCACAGGTGGTCCCATTTTAATTTGGTTTACATAAATGATTGGAATTGAAGTCGGTTTGGTTTTTTGCTTAAAAATTATTTGTTTCGAATGTTAGCGATTCCGAGCGAAATCAACTTACATATACTACGTTTATACGCATGCATAAGTCGCTTTAATTCATTTCGCCGCGATTCAAAACCTATCACATTAGGTCAAATGATACATTTGGCTGTGCGAAAGTCCAATTTCGTAAAGGCAGTTTTACATTATTTTTTGTTGCCATTCTGTAGAGAATACTCCAAAATAACAGAAACTTCACTTAGTTTTTGTAAAATAAAAAACACCGTTATACAGCAATAAACCAAAGTTACAAGTCAAAACGTTATTGATACGTTGTTTGCGCAACCGGTTTATTTTGTAAATTTCAAGTGCATTGTTTTTGTAAAGTTCGAATAACTAAAGGAAAATTTTAAATGGGGAAAAAAACTATATCTAAGTGAGAACCTATGTCCCAATTTAAAAAAGTGACTTTTTATCATTTGTTTGCAAAAAACTGACTTATTTGCATAACCTCAAAAATTTTTCTGATTTATTTCAATTTATGATTTTATGTAAGCTTTTACAATTTTGTTAACTTTCGGCAAACAAAATGGAATCGGAAATGGATAAATTAAGATGTAATGAATTCAATTTATTTTACTTAATTTGCCTTTTTTAGCCGTTTTCATGAAAAAAGGTTTTTTGTGGGCTATCATGCTATCACAAAAGGCAAGTTGTTTGAAGTTTGGCTGATTGGATGTTCGAAAAAAGAAAAGCCTTTATCGGTTGTCAACCATGTTGAAAAAAAATTTGGTGCTGCTGATATTTGCGAAAGTTCCATGAAACTCTTAGAAGAAAAAAACGCGTATTTTTTGCAATTATTTATCAAATAAATATGAAAATTATGGGAAACAATTTGGAAAGGATGCTAAAATATTTATATCTGAAAACATTGCATTTCTTGCTGATGAGGTTCTTTTCGAAATCAAAAAGCCAACTGTGTCGACCATCAGCCGGATTCTAACTTTCGCTATCGCTAAAGTGCTAAAATAGGATAGCCAACCTTTTTCCGAATTTTTAGCTATCTCCAAAAATATCTCCAACATTTTTTGGTGATAAATAATCCATTTTAATGGTGATAAATAGTGAAAATGGAAGTATGTGATACCAAAAAAAAAATAGCAGCCTCAATTTGCATTACATTTCATCTCCTGTAGCGTAGCCGAGGCTATGTTACAAATACACTAGCGCCTTCGCAAAAAGGCAAATCCTTGAAATTTCCAATTTTTTTTACTCAAAGTGAATAGAGCTTTGAACATTCTTTTAACAAATTAGTTATATAAACATTCGTATTCTTTTCAGGAAGTTACCAGCGATTTTCGGTAAATGTGTCACAAAGCAGCATTTGTATTCTGAATATAAATAGATAATATCGGTGGAGAATTTGGAAATACTGAAACCTCAAGTGAAAATGAAGTGATTTATGAAGACAAACTGCTTTAGGAATCTCTCCTCAAGACATATCTGCGAGACATGTAGTAAATATTTTTCTTTTTTTAATTTAGGAATTTCGATAATGCCATAACTAATCGCTAGAAGAAACCATTTATGTACATGTGACCATACTTATTTTATTATATAGCTCATTTTAAAGAGGAGCGGGTTGTGTATGATAAGAAAATAACTTGTGTCAAAACCAAGCTAATTGGACAATGTTTTTGAGTAATACCTAAAACATATACTCATCATTTGAACATACAAAAAAGCAGTAAGTTCTGTTTTACGAAAGCCAAGTCTGTTTAACATTTTATTTACTGCCTTTACACTTGTTTTAACGTTTTCCATCTTTTTTACATTAAAATAATGCAATATTTTAGCTGCTATTAATTTCGCACAGAAAAAGTAATCATTTGACCTAATGTGCCTATGTATAAACTGAATTTCAATTCGCTTTGAAAGAGCGAAGTGTTTTGGCTCACACTCCATTTCAAATCGGTAGTTTAAAAAGCTGATTAATTAGTATTTAAAAGCTGATTAACGATTTTATAATGCCGAATAAAACTAGATTTTTATCACTTTCCATTATGTTAACTTATAAAATGTCAAATGAAAACAGCTGATTTTGTTTGTTTTTGT